>NC_139720.1:12451270-12668462 GCF_964211835.1 Anser anser
GAGGGGGGAGGCAGGCACCACTTTAATTGTACTACAAGTGTGCTTATTGGCAAGCACCTTGTATCGAATAGCCACTCAGCCTGACAACCCAGCTCTGCCTCGACGGTCCTCAGAAGTTCCAGCTCAGGAAACCAGGAGTGGGAGATGCCTCCATCTGTGCATGTGTGAGGTAAAGGCAGGGGAGCGAGGAAGGGGCCAGTGTTTCTCTACAGTGATCTGTGCTGTGTAGTTCACGGGGTGGCAGTGGAGGTAGTTCCAGAGAAAACCACTTCTTTAACCATTCACTGAGACAAGGTGCAGAAGCAGGGCAAGTATGAGAGAGAAGGATGGCTGTGAGAAGTTGCAAGTAGTATGGATCCTCTTCAGAAAATGTGGCCGGTGCTATTTTTGTGACTGCTTAATAATGCCTATGGATGGTTTTGAAAAATCAGTGAATTTACTAAACTCCATACTTTCTCTCTGATTTAAGGTAATAGTTTCTCTTCTCTTTTCAGCAAGAAAAGAATATTTTTAAAAGCTTCCTTCCTAGAAAGCAAATAGTATAAATGTGCCATTTACCCATTGCAAGAAGTATTACATTTTGGTTGGTACTTAGAGAGCATGTTGTGTGGAGTACTCATAAAAACCCCAAGTGTTACTTGCCAAACTTGTTACAGTCTTTGTAGATTATTTTTCGTAGACATAAATGCTTGGAGTTACAGTAGAAAATTCCACTACTGCTGGAGAGGAATGAAAATGGAACTTTAACACCACATGCAGATCCCATTATTGCTTTTGTAAAGGTAGATAATTTGACAGTAGTAAACAGTTTGCTTCGTGGAAAGTGACACAATTGCACTGTGGGAATGTGAAAAAGAAAACAAACATCTTGCCAACCATCAGACAAGAAAGAATGTCAATGAAAGATATTCCAGATAAGTAGAGTTGAAATAGTTTGAGTGACAGGAAGATTCCAGATGCCTAATTCACGTTGACCGTATTTATAACACAAGAGAATGCAGCTGTAGTTTTAGAAGCTAAAGCAAATCAGGCTGATTTCCAGATGTGTATGTACATAATCAAAAACCATGGAAGTCTGATACTGAACAGCACCAGATTACATTTCAGAACTTACTGAGCACATTTCAAGAAACCGGTCTGAAGATTCACCAAAGGCAGAAAAGTTTCTAGGAGAAGGAAAATGAGCAAATGTAATCCAAATGAAACACACACATTCAACTAGTAGTACTGTCTATTGATTATATGATAATAACGTACAACATTATCTAAAGTGGGTTTTAACAGTGAAAATCTGATTTAAGAAATGAAGCAAGACTTTTAACATTTATTCTCATTACTAAATGGAAACTACTCAAGGACCTTGCTTGCAAATCCTTTTTTTTTTTTTTTTTCTCAGAATGAAGCACTGGCAATTTGAACCTCTGTAAAAGGGGATGGGAAAAGAAAGGCAGAAATAAAATGATGGTGTTTTGGAAATTTCTCGCCATCATTTTCTACAAGCTGTGTAAAGATATGCTCTGGTTAAACATCAAGGACAGAGTTTTCTACTCGTGATGTAAATCAAAAATAACAAGAATGAAGTAGATTCATGTATACTAACATGAAAGGAGAATCAGACCCAGAGCACTGAAGTTGGAGAAAATTTTATTTACATTGAAGCACTCCAAGTAACGATTGTCAGTGTTCCAGCTGACAGACTCAGCAAACAGCCCACCTATTTCCCATTTCAGCAGCAAATGCCTGAATAGAAACCATCACATTCTCACTGCAAAATAAGCCTAAGAACACTAAAGGCCATATTCCCGGTTGTCTTCTTGCAACCAGTTTAAATCAAGTTTGTTATAAATGATATCACTACAACAGAACTGGTCATAGCCCATAGAGTCAAGAAAAGAGTATGGTAAGCAGAATTTACTATATCTGATTTTTTTTTTTTTCTTTTAATAAGGATTTCTCAGCTACTCCTCTGTCATCACTTCCACATGTATATAGCACATTCCATACCCATGTGTCTTCACCATTTCTGGCACTAGATAAATATTTCAGAAACAGATCCATCTTGTCACTGTTCTGGACTGATATATTTTTATTTTATTTTATTTTTTTCTCCTGACTATATTATACTGAAGGATAAAGAAGAAGCTGATTCTTGTGGTTGCCTTTGGTGTTGATATACAGAACATGTCCAAGTATTAGGAAGTGTCCACTGTTTTGTAGAAAATGAAATACCAACAGTAGGGTTCACTCAAAACTATACTGGTCAGGCTTGTTCTTTGAGCACAGAAGGTTAGGTTGACTAATTCAGCTGAAGACAGGAATCCACCCTCGCCTGGAAGGATGCAAGATATTTTTAACCCTACTTCTTCTTTTTCCTGTCACCATCCTGATATCTTTTTTTCTTCCTACTGTTTTCCTTACCACTCACAAAGTTCTTTTTTTATGTAAATATTCTTTGATTTAACCCTGCCAACCATCCATAACTTCCCCCTCCTGCCCTTGCCCCATGCTCTTGAGACACTGAGATACACTTTCTGCCGCTTGCCCTTTCTCTGGTCTGGATGAAGCCAGAGGAATTAGATACTGGGTGTGTAGGTTGTCCAAAAAAGGCATATCCAGATGCCTATGAAACAAAATACTCTTGATCTCATCAGTCTTCCCATAACAAAAAGGAAATGATTTTTCATCCCAGTACTAATCAAATCTGTGGTAAAGAACTTAGCTAATACTCCCATGGTTAAAAGTGCCAAAGAAAGCAGTGAGAGCTGGCGGCTTTCTCAGGACACTTTGATCATCTGAATATGTATATTGAATACATATACCATTACATGAATAGTTCTAAAGGAGAGTGTGATTGATAAGGTTTAGAGCTTGGTTCCAGTGCCATGTTTCACTCAGGAGTAGAGACCTTTAGTAAAGAAAAGAAAGCTGATCCTGCAGAGGGGCTCAGGTTAAATACGTTTTAGAGCCTTCTAAACAAAGAAAACAAGCAAATAGGATTGGCAGTGGATGGTCATTGAACGTGACCAAAAAAATAAATAAATAAATAAAAAAGAAGAAAGTGCCTGGGAAATATTCTTTAATCTGAAGGTATTAGGAGTTAAGTCTTTATAACCATGACAATTCCCATTGACAGAAATGCTCATAAACCAGAGGTGATGGAATACAAATGGGCATGGGTGTGGGAAGCATTACAATAGAGAGCACATCACAATAAAAACTCTCTTTCTCGGTTATCCTTTCCTTTCCAGTCAAATAAATAAATTGCAGTGATGTACAGCGTGAAAAAATTATTGCAGCTAGAACACTCCTCTGATAACTGAGACGACATAAGTTATAAAAGTCTGTCCTAGATAATAGAAAGTGAACATTGCTTGAAGTTAGTAAAGATTTAGGAACTGTTGGGGGCTGGATTGATTGGAGCATACTAATTGAATATGTATTGCTTCACTCTGGACTTGGCCATGCAGCTGGCCATCTGCTGAGAAACCTGCACCAACAGGAGCACATAGTTATGGCACTCCTGTGCCGTGCCTGCTCTCTGTCATCACTTTCAAGGTCCTGGTTTAAGTCTTCAGGAACATTTATGAGATTGGCCAAAGTTGTTGGGGTGACTGTACCCACCTATTCAGGTGTTGGCACCTGTGTTGGCAGAAGCCATGATGAGTCCTGAAGATAACAATGGTCACAGTGAAGTATGGGCAGCAGACACAGGACCTCCAGGACAGAGATCCTTTTCATACGAGGATTTTGACAGAAACTAAAAAGGATAACTTGGTATCACTCCATAAAATTTGGTACCAGCTTTCTGGAGTACTTGGAAAATCTAGAACATCTAAGAAGGTTTGTGGAAGGGTGAATAAAAAACTTTATTCAGTTCATAATCATTTAGTGTCTGTAACTGGGATAACTGGAAGCATGTGTGCCTCCATCTTCAAAGCTTGCATGCACCTCCTGAATGTCGAGAACATGTGTCTTGTTTTTTTCTTGTTTAGAAGATACAATAGAAAGAACTTCTAAGGAACAAAAGTGAGGATTTTGTGCAGGTCTGGGTGTTCTTGCATCATTTGTTTTCAAGTTCCTGCACCCAGAAACCCAGAAATCTTTATTAGCTGTCTGGTATTTATCCTTGCAGTAGAAAGACTATGATGCATGAAAGGAAGCTTTCACACAAAGCTTTCCTAGCTTCCCCCCTGTATTGCGGTATTTTCAAACCTCGAATAACTGAGAGGAGAATAGGCCATTTCCATTGCCTCCCATTCTGTCATCACAGCTGTCAACTGGTGTCAATGCTGGTGTCAAGCCAGCTGCAGTGCCATCATCATCCCAAAACACCTGCATGTGTATTGGAAAGTCCTTCTGCAAAATGCAGGGAGTGCCAATAGGGTTCTCTGTTCTGTTTTTGTTGTTGTTGTTGTTTGTTTGTTTGTTTGTTTGTTTTCCCCTTCCTTCTGCAGATTCAGCAGGTGATGGATATTATTCTTCAGCCATTGGGAATCAGGACACTGTAATTATGTTCCCTGTCTGTGGAAGTTATTGCCTATTACTGTGTGAACTACATGCTCTGATCAGACAGGATTCAAAACTAAACTCAAGAAGCACATTTTCTGCTGCTTTCAGACCAACAAAATAATGTTAGTGTTAAATTACAGTAGTAAATGCTCTTTGGCCCTTATATGGGGGAGCCTGAGTAAAACTACATTGTTGCTGATACATAAAGGAGTCAGATTCTGAGATTCCACAATATATACGTATATATACATGTGTGTGTGTTTGTGCGTGTGTGTGCAGTTTCTTTTACTAAAAAGTCACAGAGATTTGCCATGGTTCATGAGTGTTCTACAAATTGTGAGGACGAGACAGAGAAAGTCCATGATCATTTTTTATAAAGAGGTGACTAAGTCCCTTCTATAGAGATAGTCAAGATCTCACAGTCCTTCCTAACAAGTTTTCTTAATTGCTCTTTGCTCCTGAATTTATGTGCAGATTGGGCTTTAAGTACCTGGACCCAGTTCCCACAATGACTCAGGAGGAAACAAAAGATGCATTTTTCTACAGCTCCTGCTTTTGTGTCCTCCTCTACTTGAGCATTGCCTTCTGTGAGATTCACCACTTTCTGACTAGGAAAATGTAGTTTGCCTTTATCTCATCCTGTCCTTCCCTGAAGTTACTTGGAGGAAGTAAGATATGGTGGGTACCTTGTGCACTGTTCTGTTAGGATAAAGAATATATGCTGTCTCATTGTGTTTAGAAGAATGCTCCAAAGAAAATTCTGTATAGTATAGTTGTGATAACACACAGGCAAGAAATAAATAAAAGGAGAGACAGCACCAGAAAATTTGCTGCTTTGGTATAGTCTACTAGTTCAGCATAATTGATGCTAGTGTTCTTCCTTTGCCAAGACTCTTCACAATAGCTGCAGCAGTCTGCTGTCTCCCAGAGCTTCCCTAAAAGCCATGACAAATTCTTGTTGCTATGTATCTACAGAAGATATGTGCAGACCTCCTTGACAGGGGACTAGTACAAAGTGACCAACTCTTGAACAAGTTCTTCTCCCATTCATTTCATTTTCCCACTTCCATTTAAATGGAAAAGTCCCACATGCCCCCATGCTCTCTCACGGGACTGACCATGACTTTTAGGAAATACTGAGGTTCTTATTTTCTCACTGCCCACATCAAAGGACTGTGGCTGTAAGGATAGCTAGAAGCATCAATGCATCAGACCCACCGGCTCAGGCATGGTAGCTCATGAAGTTGGAAGGCAGTTTCTTGCTCTCCTACCGCACAATATTTTTTACTGTACTGTGTGTTTGTGAATCAGTTCTGTATATAAAATATTTGTGTATAAAGCACTACAGTAATATGCGATCACCCAGCCCAGTCTGAAACTGAACAACAGTTACAAGAATTAACATCAAAATATCTTAAATGCTTGATAGGAAATTTGCTTCCTTAACAGGAGTAACAACAGAGTTTTTAAAAAAAATCCTGCTAGTCACACTGGCTAGTAGAGGATGCTCTGGGAAAAGTAGAAGAGCCAGGACAGAATAGAGTAACATTTCCCTTTTTTATCTTCCAATTTGCAACATAATTTGCCAAGATACTGGGGTGTTTTCCAAGTGATATGACATTCTTCATTTAAAGCATGATGTTTACATGGCAACATAACGCAGAAGAAATGTCATTTCCAAAGTTGGTCCTATGGATACATGCTCATTGATGTGTATGTAACTAGACCTCTGCACCTCAGTACAGGGTGACCTGGTCACGGAGGAAAATTGGTTTGCTGTGCCTTCACCTGAACTTACTGCTGCCTTGGTGATGAGTATCGCATCTTCACATCAGGTTTGCCTGCCATTGTTACAAATACTGTAAAACTTTGAAAGTCAAAAGCTTTGAAAGCTTTGAGTTTTCACTACCTTAGCATATAAATCTGAAAATTTGCTTCATTTGTGATGAACACATTTTCCTGCATATGGGTCATGGCCAGTAAAGGCAAAATACTGAAATTCCCCTCCCCGCCTGCCCCACCCCACCCCCCACCCCCAGCCAAAAAAAAAAAAAAAAGGAAAAAGGGGGGGGGGGGGGGAATTTAAAAGAAACCCTTTAGGGGAAACTATTATATGTGTGTGTATATATATATATATATATATATACATATGCATGCATAAGGTATTAAATTATTTGATGTAGAATACACTTCTACTTATAGTAGTGTTCCTTCAAGTCCTCTCTTCTCTGTTACAGGAACACTTATCCCTCATTTTTGTAGACATGCCTCTCAAATACCTGTTCCTCTTACAAGTGTGCATATGGGTTGTCTATTTCTTCATCCTTAGTAGGGTTCTCCCATCCTCCTCCAATAGTGTGAGGAATCATTGATACGAAACAGATAGATGTTGACAAACAGGTGCTTTTTGTTCTTTAATATAGTACAGTTGTCTCTAAAAGACAGCTCTCATTTTTCCTTAGAGTAGCTGACCTTCTTTGAAATGGCTATCTTTGAGTCTTGGCTTGAACCCTTCATGCTGAAAGAGAGAACTGGCCATTGTCTACACAGGATTGTAACCAGTGACCACTGAACCAAAGAGGTCAATGTGAGAGTGAACATTAAACAAGCTGTGCAGGAATAGCAGAGAGGAAGAAGAAGTACAGAGAGCCTGAAGTAAAGCTCCAAGAAGGAAAAGAAATCCAAGAGTTTATAGAGAAACAGGGACGACAAAAACAAAATTAAGAGAACAAGAAAGAAAAATTAAAATGAATGAAAGGAGAAACAGGAATACTCTTGTGCATCCTCAGGCTGTCATGGTAAAGAATTACAGGTTTTCCTTCACTTCATCATGGAAATAAAACAATTATCAAGAAACTGTTCTATTTTATTTTTCAGACAAATGACAACAGCAGTTCCCCATCATGGGAAGTCTTGACATGGAGAACAGTCACTGTCTCTTACAAGCCCTTCTTTATGGTTACTGTTTCACTCAAATGCAAGAAAGCTGGCACCCAGGTGCCACCATGCTACCTTAACAGAAATGGACAGATTTGCCTTATAGAAGCTGAGGGGTAGGGGGGACAAATGTCTTCAAAAGGAAACAAAGAAATAATAATAACTGTGAGCTGGATAGCGTGCTTCGATCAACACATAGAGCATTAAACCAGAGTTAATCACCTTCCCCAGGCAGGAGAAGCTTTCCAGGCATGGGGTTCCTTCCCTTCAACCCCAGGCACTGTTCATTGCCTATTGTGCTCATGCTGTTCCCTCTCAAATGTCCATGTCCAACCCCTGTGATTTCCCCTTTCCCAGAGTGACCCCGGGTTTAGCAGGTTGTACTAGGTTCCTCTCCAGCAAGGTTGTTTTGGGAAGGTTCTATGCCAGAGCACTTGCTATGGCAGAAGGCTTTGTGCAGGTTTTCAGAATCCTCATGAACCATCAGCTGTTGAGGGAGGAGAGTTTGGGATCCATCTGCTAATTTTCGTGGAAGGTTGAATGTGGGGAGACCCAACCTTTGTGGTCTCCACCTGGCATCCCTGCTTGTGAAAAGGGGCAGAGAAGAAAAGGTATGAGCAAATGGTGGAATGCTCTGAGCAAATGCTCGGTTATCCCTGCTGTTTTGTGCCACATTACTATTTGAAAGTAAGAGGTAACTGTGTTTTTTAGTTGGAAGTCACTGTCTTACACTTTGTCATTCGTGTTCTTTGAAATTCAACCTGAATGCAACCTGCTTGAATAAAGCTTTAAAACTTTATCTTAAAGTCCCTGAAGAAGTGTCTGCACTCCCGAAACACAATGAAGCTTTATTACAAACCAGATTCTGATCTTATGCACAATGCTGTAAATCTGTTATTACTACTCGAAATAAGTGTTACTGTCCTAGCAGTGGAAGAGAGCAGGTTCACCCTTGGTTCCAAGTAGAGGATGAATTTGTTCTACCTAACTGACATTATAAACTTCTCTGACATAGTGCTGGCATTTACTTTCATCTGGATGATTAGAATTAAGCACTGTCTTCCTTTTGCAATTATACTTAATTAAGTTAAATCATTTTGTTTTCAGCCTTCTGTTACACTGTAGAAAACTTACTTTAGTTAAAACTCACCTTTTTATCTTACTTAAAAATTCTGTCCTTAGGATTGGCTCCCAAAACATTCAAATGCATATTTAAAACACGCAGAGCTAGTCAACTCTGTAATGGAGCTAGCAATTTTTCTTAGCTTTCACGGAACAACCTTCAGGATGGTGCAAGTTTTTCTATCAGTCCAGACTGAAATAACGAGTATATTGTTGGGTTTTCCAGAGGAGAGGTGCAGATGGTGGTCAGCGCAGAGTCACTGATCGAGTTTATACTGATGTGACTGTTTACGATAGCAACAAGCAAGACTTTAGGGTGAGAAGAGCCTGTGCGTCAGAAGTCTGGTAGCGCAGCTCTGAGGAACAGTTTCAGCCACCATAAAGCAGAGGTGCCAACCCAGCTACATCTCACAGACACAGGCAACTTTGCAAAAAGCAGGGTGAAGGTGCATGAGGGAGGTGAATATTTTTATTTGCTTAGACACGATCCATCTGCATATGTGGTGGTGTCAAACTGAGGAGATATTCCAGGAATACCATAATTCACAGGAATTCACAAAAAGGTTGTTTCTATTAATCCTAATCCTTTCGTCACCCTCCTATTTATTTACTTATTTTTATAGTAATATCATCCACTATTTATAATGTAAGGTGCTCCCATTTTATTAGTCATTCTCATATCATTCATTTTCTTCCTTCACTAATATGAGTATTAACTTATTATTTATTACCTAAAATACGATAGACCCTACAGGTCTTGATCAGTACCATTTGTACATGTTTCTAAAGAGAACTTCAGTGTCTGCCTCAAAGGGATATAAACCTGCAGTTCCACATTTGTCTTGTTCTGTAGCTGGTTTCAACTGTTTCAGAAATTCAGGATTCTTAACATACAAGCAGATTTTTCAAGGATTATTTTTTAAAAGTATAAATCATGCAATATTAAAGCGTGTAAAAGAACAAATCCACCCATAACAGAAAGAGAGACACTAAGAGGTTCATATACAAAATTATAGTTTCCGGGTTTGTTTTTTTTTTTTTTCTTTGTAATAAGGACCAAACCTGAAGACTTGCTGTATACAAGTGACAAAAAATTAGATGATTTGATAAGTTCCCATTAATTAGAAACAAAATAGTTACAATGCATTGAAATGATCAGACTCCTAACATTGTACTAAAGATCACACCTCTTCTATTTAATTAAAATACCTGTACCATTTTACTGAAGTGTAGAAGTGGAGGAGACCTCTGGATCATTAAATTCAGTCTCCCTAAAATCATAGGCAAGTGTATCATATAATCTCTTCCATAAGCACATCAGTTTTGCTACACTAAATACATAGAACAGCAACTACATTCTCATCTGTTATCAATTATTTCATTGATCTCAGTGCTGTGCTCTATTCACCAATTAACTAAGCATATCACCTTCACTGACCTGAATACAGACACTCTGCAGAATAATCTCTCATCCAGCAGTAAGATTTGCTGCTTTATACTCTTCCACCTGTCTAGCTGCATCGTGATCACTTTTCTCTGTACTGAATTCTTTTCCTTTTTATTTGTTTCTTTAAAGTCATAGTCATGATATAATGAGTAACGGGTAATTTTTTAGATGAGTCTGTCAATACAGGGGAGAATCCTTTCTAATTTATGTTTAAAAAGTAAATTTAATTTAGTAATTATTTTCACAATACAAATGATTGTACTTTGGTTGTGCAAGTGCACACCCAGTTTGTGTCAAACAAATCTAATTTGGTAATGCAAACAAATGTTGTCCTTGGTGCTTGAATGGAGGCATGTACCACAGAAGACAGTAGGTTATTATCCGGGTTATTATCCTGTTAAAAATGCTTGATGGTGAAACTGCTGTTACACCAAGTACTCTTTTGAACTCTTGATCTTGTTTGTGTCTGTGGTGCTGATGGATCAGTAAAACAACCTTTATGTATAAACATGATTGCTGCATTTACTGCAATCTCTTTTTGGGATATATGACACTTCATTAAGTTTAGCTGCTTTAACTGTGATGTTTGCTGTGTTATTCATCAAGTCTCACATGATTTTAACTTAAAAACAGCTATGCCACAACCCTTTGATCACGTTACAGTTTTTTCCATTTTTGTGCTTCCACATTTCAAGATTATCTTAGAATAATCTTCCTGTGACCTTTATTGATCCAGACTTTCAAGAAAGGATTTTCTAATAAAATTAATACAGGCCATTCTTTCTATGCTGGTTTGTTGTAGGGATCTCAAAAATCAGTAGTCTACAACTGTACTGAATGTTTCATGAGACTATTAAAACAGTCTCTTGAATACTGGAAAGCAGGACTGCAGAAGGAATTTTTGTTTATAGAGCACCCAGTTCGTCTTATTAACAACCATTCTTTGAACTCCTCCTGAAATTTATAAGATGGAGATCATACAGGTAGTTTTCACCCTCCTTTCCCTTCCTCCTTCTCTCTCTCCCTCCCCTCCTTTCATCCTTCCTTCCTTTCCTTCCTTTCATCCTGTCTTCTTTCCTTCCTTCCTGTTATAAATTAATATTTCCTGTCCTTAGAACTGCTTCTTGTGTCCTAAATAACTGTGTTGCGTACATGCTGTAGCTTTTGTTTTTTGAATAATTGTTTCACCTGGTTCTTTAAAACAGAAATTTTGGCCACTAAGAGCTGCTGTGACTCTGGGCTGTTACATATCTAGACCCGTCTGTCAAGGAGAATTCAAGCCACTTGTCGGTTTACAGACAGCATTGCCTGCAGAGAAATTAGAGACTGAACTCAGTAGTGAAGTGGTAACTTTTCACTATATTCACAAGTGTCTCTCAATTCTGAGATATCACTTTAGAAAGAGCCACATTCCCAGTGCTTTGAGACGCTGTTTTTGAAGTGACAAGGGGAGAGTAACGGAAGGGAGAGCACACTAAAATCAGGTACAAAAGGAGCAAGAAATGGCTACATATGGAAGACTGGGTGCTCTAGCTTTTCATAAAAGAGGTGAGTGATTTAGAGTTCATATATAAAAGCTGCTGCCAAGCTTTTATGGACACAGCACTGAAAACAAAGTGAAAATCTGTTTATTCCACATTTGGTTGGAAAAGATATTTAGTCTCCTGAAACACTTTTTTTTTTTTTTCTTACAAGATTCTGTTGTAAGACCTATGAAGTTTTGACTGAGGGATATAAAATGTATCACACTGACCAGCAAATTCTTAATTAGAGATATGTTTTCACATAAAAATACCAAAAAGGGTGCAAAAGGATAAGCTCTACAAAGATGTCATTTTGGAAAACAAATGGGAGATTTCTGTATCTGACCTTAGAAATGTAAAACAACAAAGTTTTAATACTGTTCACACATGTAATGGGAACAAAGAGGAGTGTATAGCATGCTTTTCATCCCATTTAGTTTAATGTTCATCAGACCAGCATTTTGACTCCTCCAAGAGACTTATACCTTTGCCCAAATGACGTAAAATTGGCTGTGCCCAGCCCTACACAGGAGTTGTTCTCACGCTATAAGGTTGTATCCTCCAGGTTTAGCTGAACACTTATACTAGGAAAGATCAATGTTAAGGGGTCTCTCTGTGTGCTAGTGTTCACAGCACTAATGTCCCAGTAATTAATTTGTTATTATTTTTGGTCCATACAAGTCACAGTAAAGGAATTTGATGAAATGACAAGAAACCAAAAGGCAACCATCCAAGGATTGTACAATTAGGTTTATGAAAGCTCATTCAAAATTAAGGGAAATGAAAGAGGTAGCAAATCACACTAAGGAAAACATTAGGACCTGGGACACTTTTTATGGCAAATGGAGAAATAATGAAGAAAAATGTTGTGTGTTTATTTAGAAAATAACAAAGGGATTGACATAGTAGGAAGCTGTGTAATTGCTAAAGGAAGGATATTATTATATTTCCCATTAAACTGATGATGGTGTTAGCACAGAATCCACATCTGAAAAGAAAATGTTATTGTAACAGCAGAATATGGAAAGGTCAATAAGCAACTGGAGTAATGAGTAGAAATTGTTCCTGCTGTTGACAGGCATTTATAAACAAGCTGAAATCACACACACACAAAAAAAAAAAAATCCCTAAAGATTAACATAGTAATTTAGAAATTACAAGGGAGGAATGCAGTGGCTAGTGCTTTACACTATGCTAACTTTGTGTAATTGCCAAGCCTTTAATGGAGCAGTGTATTTGGGTTGCTCAACTGTAAGAAGTTGTGAACTGAAACAAGGTTGAATCCAAAAATTAAAAGGGTGGGAAACAACAGAAGTCACTGGGATGGCTCAGCTCATTGCTATTGTTGTGTTACTTGGTAATTCTGCTCTCATTAAGATTCATGTTGCTAATGAAAAAGGCATATTTTGAGAAAGACACTTTTAACAGTAATCTACATTAATGTAAAGCTTTGTGTTTATAATTTGAGAATGCTGACACAAGCTGAGAGCCATTCATAAACCAAGTTTATTCTCCAAATACATCAAGTACAGAGTGCACAAAAGAGTTTACAGAAGGAGGAATTATTTCTCAGACAGACAAAAAAAAAAAATTCAAAATACATTATATTATTAGAATATTATATATTCTGTGAAATAAATCTTTTTTTTTCCTTTTTTTTTTTTCTCTTCTTAAATACTTACCTAAACCTTGTGACAGAAATTGTATAACTCTAGAGATACCTCTTTTTTTAAAGATTCACTGGGAAACGTCCAATATTCCTGCTCAAACCTTTCATATAACCTTAGCTAGAGGTTTTACTTAAGGCTAAAGCCTCTCATGAAGTATTAAGGCTGCCACAGCTTTTCCCATTTCATTTCTTCAACCATGCAGCTGAAGAAATGAAAGTACTAATCCTTCTCAGCATGGCTTTTAGTTCCAGGCAGAACAGGAGTTCACGGAGCAGTTGGGCTATCAGATTGCGTCATGCCTGGAAGCCGCATCCTGCATTGCCATGGCAAAGACATACAACAGTTTTCCAAGCTGTACCACCCAGGTGGAGCAGCAGCTTCCAATAGGTGCTACGCACAGGTCTAGCAGGGCATCTGAGTTTTGAGCTTTTATAACTATGTCTGGTAGAGATGGGTTGAGGAGTCTTTGCACGTGTGTCAAAGCCATCAGTAGAATCTGAGGTAGTATGTATTTACTTAGGCTCTGTATAACAACAAAACTCATTCACTTCCTGTGCAAATAAATTATGCTATTCTAAGTATATCCACCTAAACCTTAGGGATATCATTCCCTATATATATAATGGAATTATACCGATCTCAAGTATACCACAGAGGTTAATGTTTGTTGTAACGTTAGTGGTTGTTTTGGGGTTGGTTTTTTTTTTTTTTTTTTTCAAGAAGCTCTTTGTACAGTCTCCCTCAGAGATGTCACTTGGCTGTGTGCTACTATGGGCTGAGCAAGCTGTGGCTTGTCTTTTTGGAGGCAAAGACAGCACTGGAGATTGAACTGATATTGAGCTACATTCTGGGTTCGTATGGGTTTCTTTCGGATAATGGTTTAGTGTGTAAGCATACCTAAATTACTGATGCCTTTTGCCCATAAAATACAGAGGCTGGTAACAATGCCAGTCCTCCTATGTAGCATGCTTAAAAATTAGGGGTGAAATACAATATGTGAATATCCTTTAATTTTTTTTTTCAAGGTGACTAGTTTTTTATTAACAGTTATAAGAATTATACTTTCTTATAGATAAGATTTGCCGATTGTCTTACATAGATAATAATGATCTAATTTTTAGGGCTTGTTGATGGATATTCTAGTCACATCTTATTTTTGCATACAGTTTTCATGAGAATGCTGCCACTTCTATCAAGTGCCTAGCAAGTTCCATAAATAGCCATCTTTGGGAATGCAAGGGCAGGGAGACAAGAGCTCACATATAATGAGATTCCACTCAGTTTTCACATATGTTAGGTTTTTTTTTTTTTCCTGTATTGGAAGTTATTGGAAAAGATGTATCACACTGAAGAAATTGGTTGCACTTCCCAAATATGCGCATCTTGCGAGATTTGCTCTCCATTCACTTTCACTCAAGGTCTCTGCTTCATGCTAATTTGATGACAGAAACCATTCCTCTATAGGGAAGAAAAACCTTAAGTGTTGCAACTCTAAACTTGATCAAAGGTTTCTTTAAACATTGTAAGAATAATCAGTTCAATTTACAATCATCTCTCTTGTTGAGATGAGCACGGTGTTTTCAGTTTGGGAGAATAAATGGTGCTGTTGGGTCTAGTACTTTATATAACTGCAGATTCCATGTATTTAAAAAGCAACACATCAAAGTGATTTAATGCATTAATTGGATAAAAGAAGAAACAAGTCAGTCTCTAAATTAAGGAAAGTTAATAAAGCTGGTAGATCTTGGAAATACAGAAGTATTCTCTTTGTATTTTACAAGATTCTTCTGAAACAGATTTTTTTTTCTTTGATTTAGCCTTGATTAAGTGTTTCAGGGGTAAAAATCCAATTATGACTAAACTCAATGTGTTGAAAATACCCAGAAGAGAACTTAAATCTAATTGATGTATCTGAATTCATATTCAAAGCAAGGAATTACCTAACATATGTTTGTAAAGCATTGCACCAGTGTTCATTTCCTTGCAGCATTTTGCTTCTTTCAAGATATTGACCTCAAAAATTTGAATCAAAATAACTAAATCCAATACCTCAAATGTAGTGAAGGTTTTTCAAACTGTCTAATGTGTTCATACTGTGTGATGGATTAATGGATCAGAATTTTCTAGCACTCTTTCCTTAAGTTCAATTAACTTGTTTTGTGACCTTGGGGAAAGTCATTGCATGTCTTTATGTATACATCAGTAACTTTCTTGAAAATTATACTTGTTTAGAGGTAGTTGTATTTTTTTTTTTAATGCATTGATGTTTATAGGTGATATAGGAATACAGGGTACTAATCTCTTTACAATCTCTTTAAAACCAAAATCTCCAACTTAATGCTATTATTTATGTAGCATACTGATGTGTTGTTTTCTCTGCAATTATTAGGGTGCTGTTAATGCAGATTAGCCTAAAGAAGGACAAAGGTATCATTTTACTTTTCAGTCACCCAGGAGACAGACACCAACAGCAAGAAACCAGTGAGATAGTAACAAGTTTGTGACTTTTCACTTTAAGGGAAGGACATACTTTAGTCCTCTCATATGAAAAAAAGAATTATTTTTCCTTTTATTTTGTGAGTTGGAAGATGAACTTCTCTCGAAGCTGAGGAAGATTTAGGACTACACCAGATAAGCTGGCGTGTTTTATTGGCAGTACTCATTTGGTTTCTTCATGTTGTGCAAGCTGACACGATTAGGTTGTAAAAAGAGATGACAATACAATGAGAGATAGTTACAAAGAAAATTGGGGAAAATGTAGCCATTTTATTTTCCTCTAAAATGTAATTTAGTTTTTTCCAAACAGTGATAAAATACATGTCTTTAAGATGGTAACTGAAGGTATGTGTATGTCCCAGCTGGACGTTTAACTGGACTGAGTGTCTACCAATTGCAGTGACATCGTAATTGTATTGATTTCTGTTGAAAAATTTCAGCAAAGATCAATTACATCATGTGCTAAAATAGCTGGAAAGTGATACTTCCTGCAGTTTTTAAATTTGTACATATGGTCAAAGCTCAGGCAGGGCTGAATATTCTGTCCTATGGATTAACTGTGCAACAGTGAAGGCGACCCTGAAATATTCTTTGTAGAGCCAAATTGTGCCTAGCAAGATTTACCTTAGTTACAGTGCAGCATGAACCCAGTTAACCTCTTTCCAGTGCTGAAGAAGTGGAGTTACTTCTGACCAGCGTAGGGCTCAGCTGCTAACTCGGTGGGTCCCCACCTTCCCCTGCACCACCTTGATACAACCAGGAATTTGGTGATTTCAGGGTGATGATGTGCCTATGACTGGGTTCAGCATCACAGTGGGGTTCTGTAGGGCTTACTGCTCCTGGCTATGCACTGAAACCATCATGTGCTGATGCCCAGTTCCCAGCTAGGTCAGGCTTATTGCTGCACTGGGAGACTGCTGGTGCATTCACTTGCACGAGCTTGTAAATGCAAGCAGTTGTGCAAAGCCAGGGTGGAGAGGTTTATAGCTCCCTCCCAGCCTCAGGTACAACATATATTCACCAGACACAAATGTCATGTTACTCTGCAGTCTCGACTGATGCTACCCGTACACAATATATTTACAGGGGTCTTGTAAATATAGGTAGTTCGAAGGCAGTATACAAAGGATAGAGCAAAGGCTCTAGGCACTTTTCCTTTGACATTATGAGTTGTGGATGAAGCCTTCCCTGCTAAAATAATTTTTCTGGGAGGTCTGTTTCTGTTCTCAGCTTAGCACTGAAAAACTGAAAATATGCTATTTTTTGACTCAATGTTGGTATCAGTTTTTACACAAAGCTGTAAAGTGGAAAAGCTTAAGAATAATTTGAACAGTTATTTCTAACAAGCTTAATTAGAATTAGGTTAACTGAGGACAAATCCAGACTGTTAGACTTTGGAGTGACTGTTCCACTTAACCTCAGATCACTAGCCCATGATCCTTATTTCTATTAATGCAACTTCTTCTCTTGATCCTGGGGCCATACTGCTAGGATGTCAGATATGAAAGATGTACACTAGTGCTTACTCTGCTTATCTTTGGGTTTATCAATGCCCTAAAAACTGCATAAAAGAGAATACATGTGCATATGCAATGCTTTAGCAACTCCTTATTTGTCTCATTGCTTCAAATTATGAGGACTGCATCCTCAATATCTCAGACAAGGGTCAAATAAACAAGCACAAGCAGACCTAAATATGACATAATTGAGTATATTTTGAGGGATTAGTTTTGTTTGCACCACTATTAGCTTCAGTAATTCAGCTTTTATTCTGGAAATATTTAAGTGAACTTTTCAGATGTTAGAGAGCCTTTCATCAGCTTTACCAGTGACATGCATACATTTCTCAAAGGAAACACATTTTAGTTTGTGGCTTACTCAACACTTGAGAGAATAAAAGGGAAGTGTAGAAACTGTGAAATGTATTATATAGAGTGGCTGTTAATTCCTTATCTGATATAATTGGAATTTAGTCAATAGAAATGCTACATAGCTGAGAAAAGTCTTTGAAGTATGGCTGTGATGAAAAGTAACAAAAAAATGAGCAGTATAAGAATATCCATGAACCCCAACTCAATTATATATATTCTATTGGTTTCAGATGAGGTACATATCTTCTTAGTACCTGATAACTTTATTGGTGTCTTTTATCAATATTACAATGACAACAGATGGTTCATTTATAGAGCAGGTTATGTCTTCTTTTTACACAGCAGTTTGTCTGGATGCAAACATATTTCAGGAACTTTAAAACAGCACCACAGAAGTTAGAGCAACCCCCCTTGTGAAAGTCTTTTCCAACTTATTGTACAAGAGTGAACAGATGAACTGTTGACATATGCTTTCCCTTCAATTGTCTTAGACAAAAGTACTGTTTTGTACTTTAGAAAACAGATCGCAACAGAGGAAATGTCTTTCTGTCCTCCTGGAAATCAGTGGTAAAACTCCAGCTGATTTCTGTAGTGTCAGGGCTCACATGCACCTGTGTATACCAAACAAGAAGCAGGACCAACAGAAGCTGGACCATCAGTTAATTTCAGCAATAGCCAGAAGAAATCATGCTTTGCATCTGAGAGATGTCACCCAGATGTCTCTGTCATCCAGAGAACTGCACTGGATTTACCCATCAGGTACCAGGCATGGCTTACCTTCTGTGAGATACTTAAGTAGTAGTATTCAGCTACCTGTGTGAGAATAAACCAGGGTGTACTAGTTCTACATACAGAAAATGACAAGGAAGCAGGTCAGGGACACAGCTGTACTACAGTCCCAGGTTTCTGCCCTCACAAGTAAACATAAACTCTTTTTTTGAATTTTTGCACAAGTCAAGAACTACAACACATGCCAGCAAAAATGCTGTCTGTTTCCACTGATTTTCAAGCCAGCTGCTAATTGAGACATAACGGTACTGCTGTAATGCTGGTGTATGTGACAGTTCACACCCATTTACTGTCTATTAGTGTTATTCTTCTCCCTTTAGAAACTAAATCTGGCATCACATTTTACAGCTTAGGAAAAGATCCTATGAGGAACAAAACACTAGGATACAGTCAGAAGTGCCTGGTCATTAATACCAGCTACCATCTCAGTTCTCAGAAGTGCCAGTATTAGTGTTTGACAGAAGCCTATTTGTTAAGGGAAGGAAAAGGTCTGTTTTAACAGAAAATGTCTTGGTAGGATGCCTATTAAAATAACAATTACAGCCCATAGAAATGGCAGTTCTGGAGGAACCCTGGAAATGTTTTGTTTGTCTTCTATCCATCCTGTGCAAAATCTTCTGTGGATAATGATGTCTTGAGTTTATTAAGGGGATTCTTTCAAGGCTGACAGACCAGAAATTTGAACTTTCCTAAAAACAAACAAGCCAGCCCTACAATTTTTTCCCATATAAAAATATTACAGTGTTAGCCAGCACTTCAAAGACTAGGCATTTTAAGATTGCAGCAAGCAGGGAATAGCTTGAAGCATTGTTCATAAGCCAGAGCGTCCCTTCATTTCTAGGGATGCTGCTTCAAGTTGGGTAGTAATTTAGAATACATCCGAACTGCAGAGATAAGTCAACATATCACCTCAGAGCTGCCACTAGCTGAACATACACAACAATGCCTAGTCTTAGTGTGCTGACATGTGAAGCCTGGCCTCACTGCCTCATCAGTAGAGCAATGCCAATATGCTGAGATCGACTTTTGCTGATCACTGTGTCGTGCTACTTGGGCTGAAGAAGCTTTCCCTTCTCAATGCTCCCCCAAACTCCCAGGCTCACTTTGGGGTCTCTGATTGCTTATCCCTGGTTTCTGGTGGGTAAATTATCTTTAACTTTTATAAATGGTCAATACTTTTGGGCCCTGCTCTGTGCTTGTAACATTTATATACTACTTCTGTAAAACATTTCCATCCTGTAGCAGGCTGTCTGCAAAGCAGATCCAGCCCAGAGAACTAAGCTGGTCTCAGTGATTAAGATGCTTTTCTCCCCTCTGTATCCTCTGTGAAGTCAGATAGTCCCATGCGTGGGGAGCCACATGAGGCCCTGCCTCAGTTTGCTGTGATCTGGAATTAACGTTTAAGCCTGAGAGCATATTTGTGGAGCTGTGGTGTAGGATAAGGACTCTTCAGGCTCCAGAGCAAAACCAAAACTTGCTAGGTATTTTGTCTCCAAAACTATCTTGGGGAGGGGAGAGAGAGAAATTCTATATTTAACAATCAACTTTGGAAATTAGAAAATCCACAATCCCTAATGCAGCTCTTCCCCTGGAATACGTTTTCTATAGGAAGCTGAAATTTTGCCTGAAGCTCCTGTTCCTGACTCCGAGAAGACACACCTGGAACAGATGGTGGCACTCACCACCAATCCCACCTGAGGCACAGCTGTTGCTTACTGCATGCCCAGGAAGAGCTGTGCTCAACATTGCAAAAAGCTGCTCAGGGAGTAAAAAACTACAAAGATTAGGGGAAAAAAAAAAAAGTTAAAAATAAAAAAAAGTGAAGAGGAGAGGCACATTTCTTAAAGGCAGGAGGGTCTAAGAGCATGGAAAGGTCAGTTCTGATTGTTTAGGGCCATCCTCTTTTTAAGCAGTGAAGGATGCTTCATGCTGGAGGGGAGGCTTTTCATGCAGTGTCGGTTTACATTCAGCGCTGGGAAGGATTACCATCTCCTTTTCAGAAATGTGGAAAGTAGGCCACCATCCCACTCATCTGCAGGCATGTGGAAACAGTGGGGGAAATTAAACTAGCAAGCAGTGATTTATTGTGGCTTACACTGCTTCATGTGTGCAAGTCAGAGATGATATTATCCAAAGCAAGTGTTACCCCCAAAGTATTGGCTGCAGTGGCTCCAGCAGACTGCAGTGTGACTTAAATCAGCACTAAACAGTAGCGTTTTCACAGGTATTCAAACATTCGAAAGGGTCAAATGGCTGAAGAAATAGGCCTGTAGTCCTTGCAAAACCTTCCCGTAAATTTTTGAAAATCTTTGAGAGTTCAGCTGCTGCAGGCTGGCTAGATATTGGCCACTGCACACTTGGCCATCAGCACCCCTTCTTTGTATGCTTTCAGTCTAGCCTTCCCTTCTCACACCAGCAGCTCCAAGCTCAGCACTGCCTGCCCTTGCTGCTTACTGGTACAATCTGTCCACAGGATCCGTCCTTGGGCTTTGCACCATTTTCAGCCCATGTTCCAGTCTTCGCCCTGTGCTTCACAGCCTTACACACAGAGCACTCCCACAGGTGATGTAGATATCTTATGGCTGCACAAAAGGCTTCACACTCCAGGTTGTCTATTGATCACCATTTGTGAGCACTGCAGTTCCCACTATTGCTCTTCTGTGAATTGTTCCAAGCTACTCTGAGAAATTTGCTGCTTTTTCTACTCTCCCCGCAAGTCACCGCCTCCTTCTCAGGAGCTGGCAGATGATTGAAACTGATATGAGGTTTTGAAAGCATTGAAATAATATTTAGCACTCTAGTTATGTTGTTGTAGGTGCTATTAATAATAATATATTATTGATCCACCAGATTTCAGGCTGGAAAACTCAGCAAGTCAGCAAGATTGGGAAATGCAAAATGATCTTTAAAGGTGCCCTGTTCTCCTAACCTGTAATGAAATACCGATTTAAAAATTGTGATTGTGGAGCAATAGTGAATATTTCCACACAATCTGCCCTAGAAGAGAACTTTAAATAGCAAAATATGGATTTACAATTTATATATGGCAGAATTATGCTAAAGCAGTGTACAAGTAAAAAAATAAAAAATAAAAATAAAAATGAAAGCAATGTATAGAGATTAAAAGGAGAGCTGAAAGCAGTCCCATCCCTTCTGGTCTTATGAAGTGCATGTAGGATAGTGGGATGAACTCAGGGGTGAGCATGCAATATTGGAGAACAAATGTCTGAGGTCTGAATTGCTGCCTCCTTTGCTGTATTTCTTTCTCTGGAGCCTGAGCTAGTGTTTAAATTAATTTATTTTCCTGTGGCTGCTCCTGTGGAATACATTAGCTATTCATAGGCATTGAGATCTATCGGGCAGGAAGGGCACTGGGCGAGAGGAAATTTGCATTAGCCACTGTGGCTGAGGGTTGATGTAAGCTCCACATCTGAGAATATGACTTTAATTAGTGAGGAACAAATTACTGAGGTTGAAAAACAGTATTCTTGCCATCACAGGCACATCTCTTCCCTCTTTGAGACAGTTTTGGTGCATGGAGATCTCAGGGAAGTCAACACAAGAGGAGTTTTGCAGATATAATGGATAGCTTAGCTTTAGGTTTCAGACATAATCAAGAGGAAGAAAAACTGGGAGACAAGATTCCCAAAAGGTCACACAGAAGGAAAGGCCACTGCATCCACGTTGTAACAGCAGCATGGACATGAGGAAGAGGCACCAAATGTCTGGGGGTCTGTGAAGAGCAGCATGCAGGGCATGTTACGTGAGTGTTCCGCACCTGGGGCATCTCCGTGATTGCCACCGCTGGTCTCATGGCCAAGCAGGTCTGGCTACCTGCAGGTGAGTGCTCCCCAGGCTTGTGGGTTCACTGCTGTAATGCTCTTTAATGGGTAAATGCCAACACAATGCAGTAGGTAAACATGTGCTATCAGTACTATTGACACAGAAGATCAGGCATTCATACTTAAAGGATTACTTTTCTTGTTTGCTTACTTGCCCGACTACAGAAAGAAAAAAAGAAAGAAAAAAAAAAAGGAAAAAAAAAAAGAAAAAAAAAGAAAAAAAAGAAAAAAAAGAAAAAAAAAGAAAAAAGTGCAAGACGCAAAGTGTTCATTTTGGAAGAATAACATCAGTAATCAAAATTCAGCTAAGATATTGAACTGTTCAAATCTGTCAGAAACTAATCATTTCCTGTTGTTTTGGACGACAATTTGGGGAGGCAATCTATTCCCTCTTCTGGTCTCTTGTTCTTGAGAAGACTTACCATTTTAGCAGAGAATTTGAGTGATGAAACTTTTATAGACTTCAGAAAGATCAGATGCAGATGCCGATAGCATCATAGGGGTGACATCCTGAAGCTGGAGTGGGCAGCATGTCTATTTAACAGAAAATCGCACAACCATCTGATGAGCTATAAAGTGTCGCCTCCAATTTCCTTTTCCTAGAACAGGGACCTCAGTACGTAAAATCAAAAGGCTGTTTAGTGAGTTCATCAGGGACAAGCAGTCTGCAGAAAGAGCAAAAGGCTTGCAAGGCTGATTTTTAAACAGATTTAGGGTTTATTTGTCTGTTTTTTCAAGGTCTAGTTCCTTCGTGCCAGGGAGTACATGCACACAAGCAGATTTCCTCCCTCGCTGCTCTGTGTGTTTTGTTACTGCAGGCAGAGAGCTAAGTGGGATATGCAAAAATTCTACTGTCGTGTTCTGTGAAGTGCTCACAAAGGTAGGATCCTTATACATTTCTCCACACCACTATAATAGGAAAACAGAGAAGACAATATGGCTGGGAAAAGCATGATGTGTACATAAACCCCAGTCTAAAACATAACTGCTTGGTCAGATCTTTTGAGAGCAATGACTTCACCTTGGTATCTCTGATAACAACATCAATCTCTGCATACAGCTTTCCACCTGTAAAAGAGAATGGGTTTGGGTGAATAAACATTTCCCTCTTTTATACCAGGCACACGAGAACAAGTATGAATTGAATAACTATAGAGCAAGCTCTGCAGCCCTGTAGGCTAGCATTAAATAGCATCACTTCAAAAATCCTACATCTTGTTGGTAAACATTTCAGAATTTAGCTCATCTTATTAGACAAAATGTTGCAAATGTCAGCCTGTGTGTGAGGCAACACCAACAAAAGTTTGGAGTACTTCATCTCTGAATTTTGTTTTGGGTTCATATTTGACTAAGAAACTTGCTGAAATAGTTGCCTGTTCAAAAGGGGAGGGGGACAGATGGCTTCTGCAAAGTTGGTTGTTCTCCAGAAGTTTTGTTTCTATGCTAACTTTACAAATGTAGATAGGATTTTATAAATAGGTATGGTATGAAATGCAACATGGCCTGTGAAATTTAAGCAGCTCTTGAGTTAACCTCTGAAAGACTGATTTGGTTTAGCTAAACCTTGCCAAGTCAAGAGTTGATTTAAAGTCAATTACCAAGCCATATGTTGTCCTCTTCTTAACAAAAACAGAAAGCTTTTTTTATAGCAGAGCTCCTACACTCTCACATGCTCCTTCCCAGGAACACAGCCCAGTCTCACACCTGTGGCTGCTTCCCCTTTGGCTGTGCCCACCTCTGCTGCAGACCCCAGCATACTGGCCTACCCTGCTGCTCTGCTCCCAAATCCATTTTGAGGCTTGACAGGCACCATAGCCTCACGTGCCTTTGGCTCCCTGGGCAAGATGCCACATGGGCCATTGCCCATATCCCAGGGAAAGGGGAGGTGGGAAGGTAGGATCAGCAAACCCAGCGACCACTATGTGTGTCCATACGTCACAAGGTTGCAGGGTGCAGTTCAGGTGCTAAGTGTTAAAAAGTCATGGTGATAATTGTGGGGGAAGGCAAATGGGCACATAGTCTGTGAGCCAACAGCTGGCATTGATAATGCTCTGAGCTGAGCTCTAGGAACCACATATTGATAGCATCAGTTAACAAGAGAAATGTCATGATAGTTTTGTTGATACTTTGTGTAGGGAACTTAAACTGGAGTTTTAGTTCCCTACACAATCTCAGGAACTGACAGGGAGAGTGTCTCATGCAAAGAATTCTTTCTTTTTTTTTAACAATAAACTATTTCGACCAGCTACCTGTAACCCAGGAATCTTGGATGGAGAATTACTTTTCAAAATGCTTTTGACAACTGTTTTCTCCGCAGTGTTAAAAAAAAAAAAAAAAAAAAAGTGGCATATGTCATTTCTGCCTTTAGGGATTCATTACAAGTCTGCTAACTCTTTCCTCCACAGATTCCTTCAGTGGTAAGCCAGTTGCTGAGAAAGACAGTACTGGGAAAGAATACGGCTAACAGGAATTTGCAAACCTATAGGAAGCTAGGAAGGAAGGAAAGAAAGAAGAAAGGATTGGTTTTCTGCCTGACAAGGAATGAATTTTAACTCTAGCATTTCAGTTTTTAAATTGGGATGATGATACTGCTGAAACTCCTGCAAGTGCTCTGCAACCACGTTACAGTGATAGGGAATGGGCACAAATTTGGAGCATCTCTTATCAATTCCATTCCTATCCTCTCCAATCCTATACTTTCCTATTCTATCTCATCTATTCCCAATTCACACTAATTGCAAGTCCAGCCTTCCATTTTAGATGGCTGAATATGCCAATGCTTAGGTCACTATCAGTAAACATTGTCTGGTCTTTTGCCAGTGCAGAAGGTACTGTTGGTTTAAACTTAGAGAATAAATCCTGTAGGAAGCCTGTGCCATGACTACCAAAATGGGATTTGCAGTGAAGGAGCTGTTCAGCTGTCCCAGCAGAGCCTGGGATGTAGCTTCAAGCTTTCTGAACACCTTCCTTGTAAATGTGCTTCTGGTAGCAAAGGGAGATGAGCTGGAGGCATATAACTCCCTTGAAGTGCCTCTTTTTTGCCCCTGCAAAACTAAATACACATTAAGTGAAATCTCATATTATAGGACATATAAGAATACCCATTGTATATATTAACATGTAAATAACTTATAATGCCATCTAAATATTTTATTCTAGTTATTGTTCTACATAGCTATGGTGTATTTTTAAATTTCTTCTCTTCTTTGAGAACTTTAGACAATCTTCAATATCATTTGTCCTAGTAATTTCAAAATCACGTGCTTTCCAATATATTTATATTTTTCAAAAACCATAAATAGTTTCTGTTTAAGAAGGTTTTTCCAATGAATCTTAAGTCAGAAAAATGCATTGTCTAGTCTATATGGTCTGGATGAGAGATAGCTACATATCTATTTAAAGCTAGGAAGGACCATTCTGATCATGTAGTCCAATGTTATGCATATCTCTAAGCACAGAATTTCACCTGATAATCCATAAAGCAGATGGAATTATTCTTCCTTACTATATTAGCAAACATTATTAGGCCTAAGAACCTCTGGTAGAATTTCTGCATATCTTTATGAAAGACTTTGCATCTCAATTTAAAGAAGATTTAAAGATGAGCCTTGCTTTCCTGGTGCCAGCTCATCACACTGCTTCAGGCAACCAGGCAGCAGTGCAGTGCACATGGTAGCATAATTAGCAGAAAAACGCAATGGTCCTTTTTCTTATTCACCACATCTTTAAATGGAGGAACCTTTTCTGGAAGCTCAGAACCAGACAGAAATATACCCTCTTTTCTTTGTTTCTCTTGGCTGTTTCCTTTCTCTAAAACATTGATATGAAAATGCAATTTTGCTTTGTTGGCTGCATTTGAAACGCCCATTGTGCCATAGGCCTCTTGCAACTCCCTGCAATGTCACTGTAAAAGCCCCTCCTCGTTTCTTCTTTACTGCTTCCCACTGTCTCTGCACACCCCCCCAAGAGAGGAAATATATTCAGGTAATGACAGGGTCCTCTGCCACTCTGCGGCCTTGCTGCTGTGCAGAGGACCGGACACAGGAACATTTTTCTGCACCACTGAGCGCTGCGTTCGGCCACAGCTGGAGTGCCAGAGGGACCGCGCAGACCCCAGGGCCAGGTTGGGGGCATCTCACGTGCAGAGGTTTGCTTAGCGGCAGATGATGAGCCAACCAAGCTTCAGTCATGCTACATTAGACTTTGGGGCATTTAAAGAAGGCAAGGTGACACATAGTCATTCTTAGGGGAGGGTAGGAAATAATCTTTAAGTGATTCCAGATTCACCAAATGGGTGAATTAGAAGTGGGACTGTAAAATGCCACTTTGTATGCCGCATGCAGGAAGCTGCCTCCTGCACTCCCATCCATTTTATAGTACAGTAATCCCATTGACTTTGCTGTAGTTTTTCCTGATTTACGCGCATCTGAGATAAACACAAAGCCCAGTGTCTTTCCAAGCCATCCATCTTTGTTTGTGGGGAACTACTTTTGAAAGAAACAGCTCAGCCATGCGTAAGGGGAAGTCATAATCGAACTGTAAGATCTGCAGTGGCACATTGTGTTATTAGCTCCTGAGTAGTCTGTTTTATAACACAAATGAAGTGAAACATACCATTTCTTTCCAGCTTTAGAGAAACCATTTTTTAAAGCAGACCAAACTATGTCAATAATCTACGCTATTTGTTCTATTTTGCTCATATTTTCTCTGTGTACGAAAACTTGTGCTGTCCTGGTATATTTTCTGTAGTGTACTTGAGCTGTACCTGTTAAAATTGGAAAATACATCCTAAAGATGTGAAAGACTGTGTTTCCAGAGGCCTTGGTTTTATTCTCCTCCCAAGTTCCTGAGGTAGGTTATAGCCTTCATTGCAAGGTCTACTATATAAGTAGAGAGTCTTTTATATATATGGAAATCTGGTCTAAGACAATCACATTTTCTTCCTTGGTGTGTTTCTTTTGTTTTTGTCTGCAAACATAGGAGCAATATAAAATTATATATCCCATGTATATGCTACCCTAAACTGGTACTGTCATAGGACGCACTCAAGAATAATTCTTTTCGAGCTTTACACAGCAAGTGTACAAAGCCACACAAAAAGGTTATAATTATAATCACTTAGTGTTCTTCTTTATTGTGCTAGTGTACTTTGGGTTGTGACGAAGTAACGAGCTGAAAAAGACGTTATGTATTATTTGATTTTAATTCAAATGATGTTTCATACATTCACCCCTAGAAAAGATGATTCATTAAAAAAAAATAAATACTCCATCATCATCAAAGTGGTCTGTAAAAAGCTTGAGATTTTCTTTTTCTTTATTTCAGAACTTAATCTTAAAGGGGATGATCTGCATGCTGTACATCAAAATTTTACATTTATTTCAGGTTGCCCAGAGAAGCTGTGGGTGTCCCATCATTGGAAGTGTTCAAGGCGAGGCTGGATGGGGCTTTGGGCAACCTGTTCTAGTGTGAGGTGTCCCTGCCCATGGCAGGAGGGTTGGAACTAGAAGTTCCTTAAGGCCCCTTGCAGTACAAACCATCCTATGATTCTATGAGTCTGAGACTCTGAAAGTAATTATTTCATTCTATTGCTTTAGAAATCTGTAGTAATAATAGTGGTAACCACCTTCTGACTAATTGATCTGTGTTATGGATTTAAAGATTGTAATGCTATATTATCAACTCAGTTTTCACAAAGTTATTTATTTCATCAAGAACCTTTAGAAATATCTATCACTTCTGGATTCTGCTTTGTATCTCTATTCTCTTTGAAAATATATACAAAGCTATACCCCAGAGAAACTCAGCAAAATAAAGCTCCAGTTTGATACATGCAGCAGTGGGGTACAGCTCATGGTTCTGGACTACTGAAGATGTTCATTTGTATTGTATCCCATTCTTTTCCTTGGAAATTTCCTACCAAAAAAAAAAAGAAAAAAAGGGAAGAAGGGAAGGGAAGGGAAGGGAAGGGAAGGGAAGGGAAGGGAAGGGAAGGGAAGGGAAGGGAAGGGAAGGGAAGGGAAGGGAAGGGAAGGGAAGGGAAGGGAAGGGAAGGGAAGGGAAGGGAAGGGAAGGGAAGGGAAGGGAAGGGAAGGGAAGGGAAGGGAAGGGAAGGGAAGGGAAGGGAAGGGAAGGGAAGGGAAGGGAAGGGAAGGGAAGGGAAGGGAAGGGAAGGGAAGGGAAGGGAAGGGAAGGGAAGAAACAAGTCAAAGTTAGCGTAATATTCTACTTTACAAAGAGACTGAATAGATAAAATATCTATTAAAATTAAAATATCTAAATAGTATCTATTATATATATATAAAATATCTAAAATATCTATTAAAATATCTATTAAAATATCTATAAAATAAAAGATATTTCAAACTAAATATCAGTAGCCCTTCATAAATAACCCCCTGATTTTTTTGAGTACTAGATTTTTTTAGATTCTGGAAAATGATCAGAATTTTTGACAATGAAGCAGCAGACTAAGATGGCTTCCTTTATGTGATTACTTTTCAAAAAATATGGCCATCAAATATAAATATTGGTCATAGATACAGTACAGAAAATATATCACTATCACTCCATTTTCTTTAGATCACTGGCTTTAGATCAGACCCTACATTTCTCTTCTTGTGCAGCCTGACAGTAAGTTGTAATGTAAGACTAATTATAATAATAGATGCAAGAGTGGGTTTTCAATGCTGGATGGATTTTTCAGAAACTTATTGAGGTCACTAATTCCTTTCATGCAGGCTATGAATAGAAGTGCTTTTCCAACACTAACCTAGAAGAAAAATAGTCTGTGATCTGTTATCAATTCATAAATCTTTGTCTCTCAGTTCTTGCAAAGTGAATGATAGTCTATTTGAAAAATAAAAAAGTGATGTACTACAAGCAGAATCAGTCAGAGAGATTATAGGTATACTTCATAACAGTACTTTCTGTACACTAAAAGCAATACTAATGATTTCCCTGTTATCATTTCCAGATACAGGAATTGTAAAGCTATATGTTTTATTTTAAACACATTATGCACACAAGGAGATGCCAATCGGAGAGCCTTTTAAAAATCAAAATCAGTGTGACTAGCAGAATATTGAAATTGATTCCCCTGACAACTTCTCTGATGAGATGATACAGTGTCAGTCTGTACTTTATTAGTATTTTGGTGCAGCTAGTGCTGACCATATCTATTTGAGTGAGGTGCTACCACTGGGAATGCTGGAGGACAGAAGTACGAATATGTGATTGTGGTATGTGTATAAAAGTCAGTTTGGGAAGCATTTGATTGCCTGAAGGGACCAGAAGCAATCTGCCATGAGGATTGTCTGTAAGAACAAATGCCTGTACCTTGTGGCCAGTGGGACTGTTCCTGGAAGCAGAACAGCAAGACTTGGGAGAAGCAACTGGCAGGGTGCCAGTTTGACTCCTGCGTCTTGCCATGCATTGGCCAGATTTGATGCCCTCTGCAGTCTTCAAGGAGAAGATGCATGACAAGTATTTCGTGTGATTTGGTGGTGGTGACTGACTGAGCAGGGCATTCCAAAACAGAGTTTTAGGGCTAAGAAAAAGGTAATTCTTGTAAACCCATGCAATATCTTTTCATATCTCCTTGATTTCAGAGATTTCACTGGAAACTAGCTTAGACAGAGCAGAAAAAAGACTAGAAATAAAAACATTAGCAAACATATCTGTAATCTTTCTTCACATGATTCTGTATAGTATGTTAAAGGTATGCTTTCATGCACAGGAGAGGAGATGATTGTCTCTCCTGTGCTGTCTGGTAGCAAGTTCTTGAAAAGTTCTTGAAAGCCCAAATATTAAAGTCACAATATATATTCACTGTATGTCATTTTAAATGCTATTTTTAAAAGGTAATTCACAAATTTATATTATAAAGAAACCAACTGCAATTTACTCTTAATAGGAAGCAAATCTAAAATTCAGGAGTAACCTCAGAGACGCACATATTATTTTGTTGCTTGTGTTCTGAATGCAGTCAAACTTCCTTTTTAGTGAGACACTAAAAATAGTCACGCCTGTAATGTATGTCATGAGTCAGAAATCAATAAGAATGTTCTGCAGGACAGTCTATTGATTTAATGCAATTAAAGTAAGACATCTATTTTGGACTTCTTGAGTGTGTGAAAAAGGTAGCACTTTTGGCAATTGATTGTGTTTTGGATGTAGGGTTTGTTCAGTGCTAGTGCTGGTTATGTTAAAGAAGGGTATTTTTCATTTTGCATGATTGCTTGACAAAAAAAATAAATCCGGTTAAGCACGAGAAGTTAAACACAAAATAAAAGTGTTTGCTCAATATATTTATAAAGAGGATAACTATTACATTCTTAGTTTAAAGTGCAATTTTTAAAGTGCAAGGCATCAGTGACAAAAGTAGTATCTGTGGTAGAGTTTACAGACTCAGCGTAGAACTGAAATCTGGTTTAACATAGATGAGTTTAACTGCATATGTACTAATCTAACTTCTTGTTTTGAAAAAAAAAAAAAAAAGTGAGAGGAGCCACTGACACCATGTGGAAAACTTGGAAAGTGGCTTGTATAAAAATCATTTCCTTTCCAACTTGATAGTTTGCTATATCTCTTACTTTCTGATTCATCCATTGTTAATGGAACAGGGTGAAGAGGGAATGGTACTTCGTGAGAATGCAGTTTTTAAAAGTGGAATTGGGCCTTTACTAAGGCCACAAAAGACCATGGAGTAGGAATGGCTGGGTTGGATTAAAAGAACTCAAGTCAACAAATTCCTACCCTCTGGTCAGTGGACCTTAGAATCATGAGAAGCCATTAACAGCAGAATAGACTATGCTTTGAGGAAAAAAAATGGGCAGAGATGTATTAAGTGTATCTGCATATATTATTGGTCTGATCATAGTACCTAACCTATCTCTTTGTGAGCATGGTCCCCAACTGTATGGCCAAAAGTCTGTAAATGGAGACAAAATACGTTCCTTATCTTCTGGGGAGTGGGAAAAAACAATGGTATTATCTTCCTTTTTCTCAATATCTCTTTTTCTGTGTGAGGGATAAAGTTTCTGAGAATAAATCATCCTCCTCACCTAATTTGATGGCAATGTTTAGACCATCACAGTTATTTAGAACAGAATTTAGTTTACCTCCAGAAAGAGAATCTTGTCAGATGGCAATTGAACTAAAGGTAAGCTACAGGAGAGAAGGACACTCCTCCAGAATTAAGCCTCTTTTCACTCAATATTCCTGGAGATAAAAATGTCCCCAATAATATATAAGGTGAGGCAAGATACACAGATGCACAGAGAAAATTACTCAGAGACATTGTTGTCTCTAAATAAAATGGTTTTGAAAGCTCAGTAGCACAGACAACTTTCTAATGGTGCAGTGTCTCAAGAAAAATATTCACCATAGTTGTCGTAATTAAACTTTTGTTCTTTCTCTTTCTGAAGGATATGTTTAACAGATTTATGCTATAGTATTCCTTTTCATGACAAAAACATTTCAGTGGATTTTTGAAAGATTTGTTGGGACATTCAAATCAGCCCCAAAAGTAATAATGGCATTAAGTCTGAATTATTTGGTACTTTTTATGAAATTTTTATTATATTCTGATGGTCTCTGATATTTATGTTAGAGTAATTATTCTTATTTTCCTTGAACAAACTGTGTAATTAATGAAATACTAAACTACTGTGAAGCAGCAAGGATGCCCACATACGTGTTTATTCATTCTCATCATTTCCAATTTAATTTTCAATAACTTTGGTTCTTAAAGGGAAATCTATTCTTTACAATACAGAGTTATTTAAAAGGAAATGCAGCTTAATAAAAGAACCTGTTGATTTTTCTGAAGATTAAAAGTAAAAAAAAAAAAAAAGTCATTTTGGTCAGCATTTCACAAGTAGGCCAGCAGAAGCTGGTGATAAGAAGTTGTTGTACATTTATAATACAGAATCACACATTCAGTAGTGCCACGCTGATGATCAGTACCTTATGTGAGATGAGTGAACAGTCTCTGTGAAATCCTAAGGCCTAACCAATTCCAAATGATTTCAGTGCTTATTTCTATGCCACATATCTGCTGCTTATTTAATACAAGTTCTGTCAGTCTGTTAGTACTCAGATGCCCATCACATCAAATCAGCTGTAGTAATCTCAATAAGCCTATGAATGAAAGAGCTGTGGTTTAAAATAGTATCTTGGTTTTGAGTGTTTTTTGTTTGTTTTTTTCTTTTGTGTGTGTGTGTGTGTAACAGCAATGAAAGTTCTTATGAACTAATGTTACAGTATTGTGAAGCTCATGCTATTTTCAGTGATCTTGTTTTGTTCCCATTTGGGCTCCAGCCCTCCAAATGGTGGGCATTTGTAAGGACACTTGCACCTCATCAGGTCCCTATTTAAAGACTTGAGAATCCCTCAAAGATCCAGAGGTGTCCCCATTTGTGGACAACTGCAGAACCAGAACCTTGTTGAACGAACCAATGACTTAAATGAATAAGGTCATTCCACTGAGTTCTTTTATAAATATTTTATTAAGAAAATTCAACAATATTTGAATTTTAAAACTACAGAAATTTGAGAAAGAATTGAAGACATTGAGGAAGAGGTTAATATTGTTTTATTTCTTAAATAGTATCTGAGGCTGGAATTTCTGATGCACACAATTATTCTTTATAATTGTTTAGGTATATCACTTATTCTACATTCTGTATTTTTGGCAAGCTGCTTTTTTTCTAGATTACTATCTTTTATTTATCTGACCTTCAAAATATGATCAACTTTTCATTTTTCCAGTAGGTTTTAATTTACATGTTGTATTTAGAGCTCAGTTAAAACAAAAATTCAAGGTGAGCTGGAAAACTACTGCAGAAATTATTGAGTTCTTGTGGTATTAGAAGTATTTCCTCTGCAACCTTTCAGTTATAAACATTCTGAAGACCTATATAAACATTACAGTAATGTTATCATTAAAGGGCTCAGACTGTTGGTTATTGTCTGGCCAAATTTCCCAGACAAGACCTACTTAGGGACTTAGTACTTGCTGCTCCCTTTTACTCTAACCAGTAAGGAGATACTTATCATTTTCCTTGGGATATTTAGGGAACCTGGAATTTTATTTTAGAAAGCAACTAAACAGGCATACTTAATCCTATGACTACAAAGATAATTCTATTCAGTATTATGAAAAAATATAGGCTGGATTACTTCAGCATCCTTATTCCTATATTGTAAACTAATATTTAAGGTACCCAGCCTTATATATTCAAGAAAGTAATATAGCCTCAACTATTAAAAAGGAACAAAACAAACAACAACAACAAAGCACATCTTTTTCCTTTTACTAATTTAGTTGAAACACTGTGTTGTGACATACTAAGTGACTTAAAAAAGCCTTAGACAAACAGTATGGAGGAGGTTCCACTTAACAACAATAGTATTTCTATCTAAAAAAAAAACTGATTAGATGATAGTTACATAGGGTTGGGAGGACACTGACACTATTTTTGTCAGTTGCATGGATTAGAATTAAAGGAAGATTCATAAAAGTTTGTATAAAAGATTGTATTATACAAATCAAGGCATGACATGAATGGAATGGAATGGAATGGAACGGAATGGAACAGAACATACAAATCAAGGCATGACATGAATGGAATGGAATGGAATGGAACGGAATGGAACAGAACAGAACGGAACGGAAGAGAAGGGAATGGAATGGAATGGAATGGAATGGAATGGAATTAGAATGGAATTTAGAAGAGGAGTGGAGAGGAGAGGAGAGGAGAGGAGAGGAGAGGAGAGGAGAGGAGAGGAGAGGAGAGGAGAGGAGAGGAGAGGAGAGGAGAGGAGAGGAGAGGAGAACTCAGTTGGAAGAAGCAGTTGAAACTGCTAAAGTTTTGTTTCTCTGTGCCCCCTTTCTCTGTTTCTCAATGGCCTTTCACCTTTCCAGAAAACAAAAACTAAAACAAAACAAAACAAAACAAAACTTCCCCACATTCTCATTGCATACTCCAAGATCTGCTGTCCCCTTTCACAGGTGTCAGTAAAGTAACACTTTTGTGTTTTCTTCCTCATGTTAGCCACCTTCATTGGACTGAAAAGGAAGTTTAGCTCCTTTAATTCCTTTTGCTCTCATCAGGCACAATTTGACTCCATTTAGCTAGTCGTGCCTGTAGGAGATTTTCCCCCTTGATTTCTCTTTGGTTTGGGCACATGAATTTCCCAGACGTCTTCCCTGGCTTTAGATGATTGTGGGTTTTAACACATTGTTGTGTATGTCAGCTCTGATAGACCCCTGAAATACCACTTTCAAAAATGAACAGGTATTTACTGTAACCCATATAAGTTGTTGGAAAAGTTTGTGGAAAACATTGAGGAAGGAGACAGGTATTTATCGTGCTATTACAGAAGTTGGACATTGGTAATAAGTTTCTTTTCTTCTTTAAAAAGACATTTGCAAATAAAAGTAGGAAAATTACAGTAGAAAAATATGCTCAGAAGGTTTCTCTGCACATCTGCTTTTACTAGTGACTGATCCTAATAATTAGGAGCAAACATACAGATCTATCTTTGTGCCTTGAGATATCCATGTTTAATCAAGTATTAATTAATTAAAAATGAATGTGATTATTCATATTGACTTTTGGCAATATGTTCCTTAATGCAGTGGTATCAAATGAGTAAAATCTGAATGGAATGGAAACTCTTAAGACTTTTTTATTCTAATGAACTTAATTTTATTATTTTGAAACCACTAGTACTAAATATTGAAACATTGGAAAAACTGAGTTTAAACAATGATAAACCTCTGAAATCACAGCCCTGTTTAGTATTCCTACATACAGGCTGAGGTGTCTGAAAATGTAGGCTTATGTTTAAATACAGCCAAATCTGTTATAACCTGATAAAACTTGCAACACTATTTTGCCAATCAGGCAGAATTAGTAGCAGCTTTTGAAAATGGTGATTTAAAGTAATAATAATAGGGAAGTACCTTTTCTTCATGGAATTATTTTAAGGCAGGCCATTGTATATGCAGTGAGACCTGAGCCCACTGGCACTTCTTCACATCAGTATCTCAGTGGAGCTCAGTGGGATTACTCAAGGGCATAGTTTAAACTGACCCAACAGTTGTTGCAAGGAAGGGTTGTTTGCACCCTCCTGCCAGATTAGTGCATTCCCAGGTCATCTGGCAGCTGATGTTTGATCCACAGCAGATACACCACTACATTTCTACTCATCTAACAGCAAACACTGCCAAGACCATGCTGGTTTTAACACAAGTTAGAATTGCAGAAATATACCTGCACAGACAACACTTGGTCTAAGAAAAAATCCTTTCATTAAAATTTAACCCATCAAACACATTTTATCATATTTGAAATTACACTGTGAATTAATACAGGATCAGCACTTTGTGTCTTATACTCATTGGCATTTTTGATTTGGTATGGGGAGTCCTGGAGTCGGACTTTATCGTTGAACCTCTTTGGTAAGTCAGCAGTACCATAAACATGAGACTTTTGTACTTTGAAAGCCCGGCAAAAACACTGATATGTTTTGTTTATTTGTTTGTTTGCTTTTGTTGTTGTTGTTGTTTGATTTTTGTTGTTGTTGGTGGTGGTGGTGGTGGTTGGTTGGTTTGGTGTTTGTTTTCATTTCTTGTAATGTTACCGATGTTTTCTGATAGCTGATGTAAACAAATTTACACAGTAAGTAAAGAAATCTATAGAAGCTGTATTTATCTTATATTAAATTGAACTCCTTTTTATCCAATAGACTAGAATCATTGTAAGTCATTCCAGTCCATTGGATAAGTACATAATTATATATTTAAGAAAGAGATAAACATATAGTAGAGGTATCAATGAGCAAGAACTTTGGTAGCTGCAAATTGTTACAGATTCCTTCAGAGTACATCTAAAGTAGCTCAAGTTTTAATCAGAATTATGCATGTATCTATGGTGTAGAGTGTTCTAATATTTACATTAAGTGAACAATAATGCTATTAAGGTAAATACTAAATAGAAAATTATATTTAATTTCATAGTGTGAATATATAGTGTCTCTTTACTTGTACTTAATACTATTAATTTTAGTGAGAATATATATGAATTCAGTTATTCTTTTCCTTAAATATTTGTCAGAACTGGGTTTGAGATGCAACCTAAGGAGAGTTTGCATAGGAAGTATGAAAAACAATTTTTTATCTCAAATTTTGTTGCAATTCTGACAATTTTGAATATCTACACTTGGGAATCGGCTCTCCGTCCTCCCAATGCATGTTTATTACATAAAATAATGGGATTCAACTAGTCATATTCATTCTCAATAAAGTTAATAGGACTTAGTCAAGCTACTAATTCTTGAATATGACACCCATGAAACACGACAAAGTTAAAACAGACATTTCTGACCATACACGAGATATACCCATGAGCCATAAACTTGCAAGTTCTTGTTCTCCTTCTGGATTCTTTCTCTGAGCTCTTAAAGCAGTTTGTGTTACCTACCATGACATGAAGTTGCTAGAATCTGAAATGAGATGAGTTAATGGAATTGCATTATTTCCTGATGACAAATTCATTAGCATATGTCAGTGCTCTCACTTATAATTCAAGTCTCTGCTTGTTTGGAGCTCATTGCAAGGGAAAATCTGCAGGGTTTTGTATTTCCATTTCTTTACAAATGTTTTATATGGCTTTTATGCAGTTGAGCAATGCATTCAAATGAAGGACTAATTTGTGTGTTCTGGTGGCTACACAAAAATATGTTGTCTTAAATTATTTAAAATCTTTGTCAACTGGAATGACCTACAGTATATAATTTGTATTTATTATATTAATTATGAATTTCATGCTTTTTTTATTATTCTACTAAAATAAAAAATGTAGATAACCTTTCTATACTCCCTTTTTGAACAATTCACTTTATAGTTCATTTCATTAATTAGGTATATGAAGTTAGGCTTTCACTGTGTTTTACTCTGGGTAAAAGATTTGCAAGTGCAGAAAGTATCTTAGTTGTCCCTAGTTTTGCCAATGCTCCCAGGACAGGAGCTGAGGCAAGTTAACAGCATTGTATTCCCCAAGATGAGATGAGTTGGATTCAGTTGGCCCTTCAGGGTGGTGTTATTTACAAAAATGGCTACTTAAACACAAGGTAGCACTGAGATGGGAAGTAACACAGCAGTTGACAGGCACCTTAACCTGTCTAAATGCTGGGTTTTAATTCTGTTCTTTACTCCATTAAGTCAATACAGTAGACATGAAAGACCTGTATTGAAAATTAGGAAAGAGAGATGTGTTTGACTTTGGAGAGGCAAGGCCTCAACAGAGAGGGAGGACAGGAAAGTTGCTCAATGCATAGTAGTTGGAAGAAAGCAAAAGGAAGATAAAATGGAAGAGATGAAGACAGAAATAGATGGATAATTGTCCTGAATGGAGACAGTAATGTAACACTGATCTTTTAAAATGAAGATCGGGAATTTGTAAACTATAGGCGAGAAATAAGTTATTATGGACATAGAGTCAGTTAAAGAGACATAACTGTCACAACTTGAGAACAGGGAATAATTGCCTTGTCAGAATATCATTCAGTGAAAATGACTATATAAACTGAATTTAATTTATAAAATAAACAGGTGGAATAACAGACTTAACAAAAACCATAAACACAACAGTCTCTTCATAACAAGATGCATATATTTATCTTTTAACTTAATATGCTCTGGAGTTCACAAATAAAATAATAGGACCTGCATTTACCCTATCAAGGTTTAAACATTTAGCTGATGCATTAGGTTAGATTCAATACCAAATTTAGGTCATTAATTGGCATTAATTGGCATGGATATATTAGAACGAGCCCAGAGGATGAGGCCATGAGGATGATTAAAGGGCTGGAGCACTTCTCATATGAAGACAGGCTGAGAGAGTTTGGGTTGTTCATCTTGGAGAAGAAAAGGTTCTGGGAGAACTTACAGCGGCCTTCCAGTGCCTAAAGGGGGCCTACAGGAAAGCTGGGAAGGGACTCTTCCACGAAGTACCTAAACTCCTTAAAAGTATCCAAAAAAAAATAAAAGCCTTAGCAGGAAGAATTTGCCCTCCCAGCGTGTGTACTTAATTTTTCCAAATGCATTGCATCTTTCATAGAATCATAGAATGGCTTGGGTTGGAAAGAGCCTTAAAGATCATCTAGTTTCAACCCCCCTGACATAGGCAGGGATGCCACCCACTAGATTGGGTTACCCAGGGCCTCATCCTACCTGGTCTTGAACAGCTCCAGGGCAGGGGCACCCACAACTTCTCAGGGCAACCTGTTCCAGTGCCTCACCACCCTGCGAGCGAAGAATTTCCTCCTAATGTCTATGTTATATTATTTCCATTACCTTAGTAAGATACAGCTGTTTTCCTGGAAAGCACATGCTCACTCAGCACCAAAACTTTTGGCACAAATAAGTTTCTAGTCATACAGACTAGAATTTCAGGATTTAACCATTAGTCATGCTAATTTTCCCTCTGTGGTTAATGCAGAAGAACAACAAGAGCCAGGTTTGAGTTATCTCCCGTAAGAGTCCCTCTGACAGCTGCTGTAGACAGAGCTGGAAATGACTAAAGTTAGGTGGGGTGAATTCAGGCCTAAATAGGAAATATACAACTTAAGCAAGTGAATTATTGTCTTCTTATTTCTTCATAAGTATTCTCATTGTACGAACGTGGTTTGTTATATGATTTTTTACAGTGTTTCCTATATTGTAAGATGTATTGCTAAAGCTATCTCCCCATCTATGTTAAATATAGTATCATAGAGTCATCAAATCATTTATGTTGGAAAAGGCTCTTTAGATCATCAGTGCTAACCATCCACCTAACTACCAAGTCCACCACCAAGCCATGTCCCTAAGCACCACATCCACATCTCTTAAATACCTCCAGGGATGGTGACTTCGACACCTCTCTGGGCAGCCTGTTTCAGTGCCTAACCATGCTTTCCATGAATAAATTCTTCCTGATATCCAATCTAAACCTCTCTTGATGCAACATGAGGCCATTTCCTTGTGTCATAGTACTCGACACCTAAGAAAAGAGACTTGACACAGTCCTTGCTGAAACCTCCTGTCAGACAGTTGTAGTAATTGATGTAGTCTCCTCTCAGCCTCCTTTTCTCCAGACTAAACAGCCCCAGTTCTGTCTGCTGTTCCTCATATGTCTTATTTTCTAGTCCCTTCACTGGCTTCATTGCTCCTCTCTAAACACATTCCAGCAACTCGGTATCTTGTGAGGGGCTCAAAACTGAACACAGTGCAAGAGGTGCAGTCTCACCAGTGCTGAACACAGAGAGATAATCACTTCCCCAGTCCTGTTGTCCAAATTATTTCTGATTCAGGCCAGGATGCCATTGACCTTCTTGGCAACATGGGCACACTCCCAGCTCATGTTCAGCTGGCTGTTGACTGACACCCCGAGGGCCTTTTCTGACGGTCAGTTTTCTAGCCATGGTTCCCAAACCCTGTAACCCTGCATGGAGTTGTTATGACCCAAGTGCAGCACCCAGCATTTAACCTTGTTGAATGTCATGTGATTGGTCTCAGCCCATTGATCCAGCCTATCCAGGTCCCTCTGCTGAACCTTCCTACCCTCAAGCAGATCAACACTCCCACCCAACTTTGTGTCATCTGCAAACTTACTGGGGGTGCACTTAATCCCCTCATCAAGATCATCAATAAAGATATTATACAAAACTGTCTGCACAACTCAGCTCTGGGGAACATCACTTGTGACCAATTCACTGATTAGATTTAACTCCATTCACAAAGGACATTTTGGCCAGGCCATCCAGCAACTTTTTTCCCAGCAAACAGTACATCCGTCTAAGCCATGAGCAGACAGTTTCTCCAGGAGAAGGTTTTGGGAAACAACATCAAATGCTTTGCTAAAGATCAAGTAAACAACTTCCACATCTTTTCCCTTGTCCACTAAGTGGGTTGCCTTGTCATAGAAGAAGGTAAGTTTAGTTGAAAAGGACCTGCCTTTCATAAACTCATGATTACAGGGTTTGATCACCTGGTTGTCCTGTACGTGCCATGTGATGGTATTCAAGATGATCTGCTCCAGGACCTTCCCTGGCGCTGAGGTCAGACTGACAGGCCTGTAGTTCCCCGGATCTTCCTTCCTGCCCATCTTGTAGATGGGAGTCACATTTGCTAACCCCCAGCCAACTGGGACCTCCCCAGTTAGTGAGGACAGCTGGTAAATTAGTGAAAGCGGTTTGGTGAGCACCTCCACCAGCTCCTTCAAAACCCTGGGGTGGATCCCATCCAGCCCCACAGATCTGTGTGTATTCAAGTGGTGTAGTCGGTTGCTAATCATTTCCCCTTGAATTATAAGGGCTTCATTTTGCTCTCTGTCTCTGTCATATCACTTTCATAGAAGATATTCGGCTAATTTGGCCATCATCAGCTGCCAAATTCCAGTGTATAGAACTTTGAAATTTAGTACTTGCAATTCAAGTTCTTTCCCTCCCTAGTAATGGCCTTCAGGAGGACAGAATATAGCAGTGGTGACATGTCAGTCATTATTATTCACCCAGTGTTCCTTGCATTATTCTTTTATGCTTTTCTTTTTCCCTCTAGTTCTCTGTCTCTCATTTTACAATAGGAATTGATGAGTACTCTCCATTATAAGGAACTGTGCCAACTTTTTTCAGGGCTGACCATGCAGTTGTTCAAATTAATTGGCAATTGTTAATGATCTGCCTTTTCTCAGTTGGGTTAAAGCAATCTGCACTACTCAGGGTTATTTTATAGGGCAAACACAGCATCATAATTACAAGAGAAAGTACAAGAAATGCAGAATGGCTTTAGATTGCAGACATAAAGAAGGGCAATTTTCTATGTAACCGTTCTGATATCCTAAAGTGTTTAAAGCTCTCACTGTTTTATTTTGACCTTTGGACCATAGCTGTGGGGTTTTTGTTTGTTCTTTAACTTGTTCTTTGTAGGTTAACTTGCCATTAAATTTACTACTGTGATTTTCTTTTCATAAGTTCAAGGTATAAGCTGTTTGAAATTAACTTGTTATTTAATATTCCATAGGTGGCAAGTGAGTAGTTAGATCACCACTGAAGTGCATAAGGAAGAAAAACTTTACTGCCACCATTTTGTGTATGGGGAGTCCAAGGCAGAAAGGTGGGATGATTTTGCTGCTGACCCAGCAGGACGGTGTTTGGCCCAGCAAAAAAAACACTCTATCCATGTTTTCAAGCTAGGTCCTCATACAGAAGACCTAGATAACATTTAACTTTCTTATTTTTTTCAAGATTTTCTGAAGAAATCTGGCATTCTTTTAATTCCATGTAAAACAGGTTTATGTACCCTCAGCACTGCATGGTGCTGAGCTCACTCCTCATTCACTAACTTTTGTAGCTGAGTGTTCAGCATTTATTAGATGAAATCCTTTCTAATTGTAAATGGGGAATGAGTCAGCCTGTTCCAGTCATGATAAATGAACCTGATTAAACATTTTGTGTCAAATATAGCACAGTGGAAAGGAAAGTCAAGAGTAAGTGGATTGAGGGGCTGCATAATTACAACAAATGGTGCTCATTCACTTCAGGGAGGTAAAGCTGTGCAGCAACGTCAACGCACTGAGGTCAGGAGAATTACAAAAATGTTATGAGCTCTGTTCTCCACTGGAAATCTGTCAGGCAGTGTGTGTATTTAGCTTTCTAGCCTCCAGATACCCTTGGAGATTTGTGTGTTTTTGTTGTACATGCCTCAAACTTTAAAGGTGAACTGAATGACTCCCAGTGACCTGCCCAGACCTTGACTGGAGTTTTCTGCTGGAACTGTCAATGAGGTGCTAATGCTGACTTCTGAGCAAAAGTCAGCTCAGGCAGATAAATAAAAATGGAAATGCTTAATAACTGAAATAAATAGAATCTGTTCTCTATAACTCCTTATTTACACTAAGTTTTAATTTGATTCTGAAATCTTAAATGTCTGATTTTATCATTGAGAATTGTTATTAAAGCAAACTTTGTTTTGTTTTGTTTTGCTTTTAGCTGATGAAATCCTGCTTACATTTCTGTCTGTGAATGGCTGTTTTGCAACATTTCTCTTGATTAAGAAAACCACATTGTTTGCTTTTCAGCTTTCTGTTGTGCTTTGATATACACTGGCAAATAATGGGAAGATGAAAAGAAAGAATAGAAGAGTATGTTTTATGGATTCTTAGATATTTAATAAGTATAAGACTTTTCTGTTGCATAGAATAAAATTTATGGGGCTGTTGGAAAATATTTGCTACACAAGACTGGAATTTTGATTCTTTGCTGAAAGACTTTCTGGAATAGCTACAATGCAAGTTTCAATATGCAACATATTTTTAGTATGGCCACCAGGGAAAAACTGCAAAGCTGGCAATTAGCATCTCCCATGTTTCAGATGAAATATCAATAGCACAAAAATCTGCAGTCCCACAAGAGCTCATCTATGAGCTTGACTTTGCATACACCATTAAAGTATTGAGGCTATGCAAGGGCTGTAGAATTAAGCATTTTTGTCAGGATTGCGCATGGGAGAATGCAATGAATATTTGACCACCTCAGCCATTTAGCTAACCTCTAAAATTTTCTTGACCTGACTGCTTGAGAAACAACTATAAATTCATTTGCATGATGGAGGAGAAAATGCAGTACATGCTGTGCTCTGTGACAGCATGATTTTCAGCAGGGCTTGTTTTAGAGAGCAGGTCCTGCTGCAGGGCAACCTCCACCAGCAATGTCATCCTCTGGTCTTTTCTGCCTCTACAGCTTCACGTCCCTTGTGCAGCTCATTGGCAGGTTGGTAGGATGCAGCAGGTGGGATCTCTTTGTAGAAGAGGGTCCACACAACTGCACGGCAAGCTTAGGAGGTGCCAAATTATGAGATGTGTCATAAATACTGCCTGTGTTTTGAAAGGACTGGGATATAAGTACAGCAATCATGTTTTTCTTCACTGATCAGTTCTCACCTTCCAGCATCTTCATGGCTCATCTGAATACATTTAACCATAGATGTTATCTATGGCCAGTAAAACATGCAGTCTTATTTCTAAGGTAGCCATGATGCTTGTGTCTTATATTCCATGGTCACTCCAGAAATCAGTGGCAAACCTCTATTCCAAAGCACAGATGCATTTCTCAGGACAAATACAAACTTCCTGTCAATATTTTTTTTATGAAAACTAGGAAATGGCAAATCTCACTCTAGTTTGTAACAAAAAATGTCTATTTTATTTTTAGTTCCTTTGTTTTGCATGTGGAGCTCTTGTGTTCTGTAAAAATGTCTCTGGTGATTTATTAAAATCTCACAAACTCAGTAAACTTAGAACAAATAAGACTGAAGATATAAGTTTGTACTTCAGAACTAATTCAGTCTAAAACTCTGTGAGGAACAATGTGACACAAAGACATGGAAACTGATTACTTTTTGAAGTATTCCATTTCTATCTCCTGGTCACATTTTAAGGACACTTTCTAACTCAAGTATTTCGGTTCCATTTGCTATGTTATCCTTTGCCTAGAACAATAAGAATTATCTTCTATCTGTTCTACTGTAATTCAAGACCCTGATCACTATTCTCATATGTTTCTTCCATGAATGTGGCTAAGCACTTCCGTGCTTTTCATCCCCCACCCCTCTTTGGTTTCATCTCAGGTTAATTCCTTGCTGGATTTAGCTTATACATTCTCCAAAATTCAAGTGTGCATTACTAACGGATTTACTGGGCACCATCTTCAGAATTGCTTAGGCCATGCTGTTATATTATGGTGCCATCTGGGGGGAACGGGGGGGAAGAAGTAAAAAGAAAAAAAGTACATGTTGTTATAAAAGTCAAGTAACCATCATTCAAAGACAGATAAACCTTCCAGTTTCTTGACAGGGGTTATTAATAGAATCAGGATTATAAAATTAACAATCTGTAAAGGAGAACACTGAGTGAGTTACAGAGGACAACATTTATATGTGGCAGAGAATGCACCAAGGATTTAGATGCATAGCATAAAACACTATTCTGTAAACACGTATAAGAAAGATTATCCAAAATTGAAGAGTAAGTCCTTAAAGCAAAGGAAATACTTTAGCTTTGCTCCCATCTAGCCTTTCTTTTTTAGTTAATTGTCTCAGAAGACATCATGCTCCTTGAATTTACTGAACAGGAGTTGCTGCAGACACTTATGAAGAATAAAATTTAGTCCAAGAATTAGAAGGATTAGGTAGATCGATGTAACTATCCGTAGAATGAGGATCTGAAATTAACCTCCAATAGAAAGGTCAAGAATTCGCTAGTTTCCATCTGAAGGCTTGATCAGTTTATGATCAAGATTATTTGGCATGGTGAACTCCAGCAGAAGGGAACTGGATTCCTTGACCTAAACAATTCCTCCTAGTCTTCCTTCTCTTCTGTTGGGAGCTGGTCTGCCTGAAGGCCCCTTTCTCTTGAATAAACGCTTTACTCCTTGCATCAGGGAAGATTCAGTAAAATAACATGTCTTTCTGCCTGTGGCTGCCTAAGAAAGTCTCCCTAGAGGTTATCACATTGGTGACGTAAAGCTTCAAGCTGTAGTCACATTTTGGTGTAAAAATCCTTCTTCCTTCCCATAATACCTCTATCACTAAATCAAGAAAAGTCCACATTCATGACTGTGGTTTATCTCTCACTCATATACCACAACAGATTTTGGAAACCTCAAAATCTTTCCTGGGTCTTCATGATGCTCCTTTGGGATAAAAATTTCTCAGTGTCTTACAGTGGAGGAAATGAAGCAAAGAGATTTTTCTGTGTAATATAATGCACTGCCATTTGTCCTGGAAACAAAGGATTTTTACACAGGAAAATAGGCTCTGTATCTAAGAGCAGCAGACCAGCTCTGTGCTCTATGGTAGCTACTTCCACAGTAGCTCAATTCAGAGCTCAGGTGGCTTTATAGTTCAATGTATTTTTTTTATTATTTTATTTTTTCTGATAGACATACCTGGCAAGTCCACCTGCCCACAAAAGGGAATATAGCTTCCACTAGCTCTTTTGAGTCCTCAAGCCACTGCCTCATTTCAGATTTATACCTGTGCTTTGACTATACTGAGGCCATTTGGCAAACATATGCCCTGAAAGCAGTGGTGAAACTGCCAGGAATTACATGGCTTCCTTGATTAGTTAAAAAAAATGGTGAAAAGTAACTGAGACTTCAATCAGCTGTGATTGTCAACACCTCTCTCAGTGTTGGCAATCTACAAGCAGTGCTAAAACAGTCTGTAATCTGGCCCTGACTCAAGAAAATATCACTCTGAATTAGTAATCTTGCCAACAGCTATCCTGTTTCAAATCTTTTCTACTTAAGTAATTGCCTTACGTTCATCCCCAGAACCTAAGAACCCTTTGAATATGTTTTAATTTCAGAGTGATGCATGTTCATTGAACAGCTAAGGACAGATATGCACACTTTTAGATTTATCGAGTGAATTCAACCTAATATATCAAGAGGTGTTGTTTTTATGTTCTAAGGATTTAGAAAACAAAACTATTTTGAGCTGGATCTGTTTTCTCTTCTCAAACAGACTGCAAATGTTGAGATGAGTGGTAGTTTCCTCTTACTAGGGATCCCAATTTCAGTGTTTGTTGACTCAATCATATTTTTTTGAAGTTTTCCTGATATTTTTATAAAAATTTTACTTCTCAAAAATTAAAACAAACAAATAAACAAACAAACAAAAAAAGTTATTCTTAGAGGAGAGAAAGATTTTATTTATTTATTTTTTCCTTAAGTAGTTCTCACCTGCCACTTTGGAACTATGCTCGTTTAGGATTTTAGATATAAATATTCATACGAATATGTGTGTATATGTATTTGTGTGTACTACGTGTGTGTCTAAAGGATATTCTTCTGTACCTCTGTATCAGATGATGCACATACATTCTGATAATTTTCCTCTTTTCTCCTTAGTTTTTACTCCCATCAACCTTCTTATCCTAACTAATCACAATTTATTCCAGCTCCCAACACTGGAATGGGCTTCCTAGCAAGGTGGTTGATGCCCCATGACAGTCAGTGTTCAAGAGGCATTTGGAAAATGCCCTCAATAATATGCTTTAACTTTTGGTTAGCCCTGTAGTGGTCAGGCAGTTGGACTTGATCTTTGTATATCCCTTCCAGCTATTCTGTCCTGTCTTGTCCTCTCTTCTCTTCTCTTCTCTTCTCTTCTCTTCTCTTCTCTTCTCTTCTCTTCTCTTCTCTTCTCTTCTCTTCTCTTCTCTTCTCTTCTCTTCTCTTCTCTTCTCTTCTCTTCTCTTCTCTTCTCTTCTCTTCTCTTCTCCTCTCTTCTCCTCTCTTCTCCTCTCTTCTCCTCTCTTCTCCTCTCTTCTCCTCTCTTCTCCTCTCTTCTCCTCTCTTCTCCTCTCTTCTCCTCTCTTCTCCTCTCTTCTCCTCTCTTCTCCTCTCTTCTCCTCTCTTCTCCTCTCTTCTCCTCTCTTCTCCTCTCTTCTCTTCTCTTCTCCTCTCTTCTCTTCTCTTCTCTTCTCTTCTCTTCTCTTCTCTTCTCTTCTCTTCTCTTCTCTTCTCTTCTCTTCTCTTCTCTTCTCTTCTCTTCTCTTCTCTTCTCTTCTCTTCTCTTCTCTTCTCTTCTCTTCTCTCCTTTGCCTCCTCCAAAAAAAAAAAAAATCATAAAATCCAGTTCTGTCATCCTAATTAAGACAACTCCTCACTCTCAATACTCCAAAATACTTTTCTCTTCACTGACTGAAATATGATTATTTCTGCCTACTCTATTCAAAAGCTGTAACTTTCCTTCCCTCCTGGAATCTCTCCTGTGGGAAAGCATGGGGAAGGATAGCTTCATCTACCTTCTCTGCTGCCATGCTCTGGTCTGCTGTTCTAATTCGAACATGAAGGCACCATAAAGATCTCTAAGCATTCATGATCATAGACAATATAGGAACAATGAGATTTAAGCACATAGATGGTGGATTTTCATCAGGAAACTTGCTATCTGCTAAGAAATGCTGAGGAAGTGAGGAATCTGAGTTCTGACTTTTTTTTTTTTCATTTAGCAAACATAAATAAAGATATTGCTATCCTTGCTTTCTGCCCACACCTTTGTTAAAGGTTATTGTTCCACCAGTAATGGAAGTAACAGCAATGTCAATGTGCTGGTTCCTCAGCCACTGCTATTCACAGTCTTTGTCCTAAAGCACCCTCAGCAGATATTTATGTTAATGCCACTCTGTGGCAGTACCAGGGAAACTGGTATATATTTTATTTCTGACATGCCTATTTTGGGACTGTTAACTTCCCTGAAAGTATGAAGTGGAGTGTAATATTGGTATCACTTTCACCCCATGTCTGCTGTATCCAAGATAAGCTCTCACACTGTGCTCGTTAAAAGATAAAAATGGGGATAATGGGAAATTAGGAAGTCTTCAGTTTGGCTTGAATATTTTCATCCAGTTTGATTAGTCCTAGCAGGTGCTGAAAGACTGTGTTGTCCTATAAAGGGGCTTTCAGCATGTGTGACCATGCTGCCTCCGTATCATCAAAAAGATAACATTACATCTTCATGATGCACAGTATAAATGTCTCCCAGATTTTTACTGTGACTTTCTTTGTTAGTATGACTACTAAGTGATTTTATATGTAGACTGAGTGATTTGTATTTCATAGAGTCATAGAATCATAGAATGGTTTGGGTTGGAAGGAACCTTAAAGATCACTCAAGTTGCAGCTACCCTGCCATGGGCAGGGACACCTCCCACCAGATCAGATTGCCCAGAGCCCCATCCAGCCTGGCCTTGAACACTTCCAGGGACGGGGCATCCGCAGCTTCTCTGGGCAACCTGGTCCACTGCTTCACCACCCTCAAAGTAATGAATTTCTTCCTAATATCTATTTTAAATCTACTTTTTTTTTTTTTCTTTTTAGTTTCAAGCCATTCCCCCTTGTCTTACCTTTGTACTCCCTGACAAAGAGTTACTTTGTTTTGTTTTGTTTCAGTCTTTTTCTTTTTCTTTGTTCACATCCAAATTGTACCAATTAATTTTACCAGCCTGGTGTGTCACTGTCAGTGACCTTGCCTGTGACCTTTACCTTGCCTGGTAAAGTTGAATCAGGTGCTAAAGGTCTGGTGCTTCTTTGTTGCATATGTGGGAACAGCTCTAAATAAACACAAGTGCTGAAAGATTTCATGTAGCTCCTGTTTCCAGAGAAACCAATTTCCTGTTGTCTGGGCATGTTCAAAAAGGGTAGGTCAATTGTAAACTAAGCATAAACCTTACTGCGGCTTTGTGCTGAGTAAACAAATAAGAAAAACAAAAAAAAACAAAACAAAACAAAACAAAAAAAAAGTTATGATGGAAAAGCTAATTGTGATAACAAAGTCTTAAAGCAAATTCTTTTAACAATGAGATTGGTGAATGGGTGAGATGGTTTCTCCAGGGATAAAGGCAGAAGCTTATGGGAACGTTCTCACTTTTCTGAGTTTTTCAGTTTCTCTGATTAATTTTCTCCTTTCTTTTTTTTTTTTTTTCCCTTCTTTTCTCCTCTACACAGCTATTTGAATCTTTTTGCTTGGTTAGTTGTTTTTTGCTTGGTTAGTTGTTTTTTTTCCCTCTGTCTCTCTCTCTTTTGTTAGTAGTGGAGTTTTTGTTTGATTTTGAGATATGCCTCGGGAACTTAAATGTTCATACATTGCTCATTTTTCCTTTCAACTTGGGAAGCAAAACATCTGAAAAGACTTTATTAGTATGTGTATTTTCCTTGGGATTTATATTTATCAGCTTTATCTTGCTTTTATCTACTTATGAACAAATAATAATCAACTAAAATCATCTCACTTAAGGTAGATGCCCTTGGAAAGGAAAGATCGTAAAAGACTGCTGAGACTCCTCGGAAGAGAGACGAGCAGCAAAAGTTAAGACAAATCTGTTAGTATTGTTTTAGTTTTTTAGTGTAAGCCTGTTGTGCATTCTGCACAACATGGGGACTGTAAGTCATGCTGACTCACGTCCATCCTCTTTTGGCCATGTTTTTCCACTTGCACATTCCCATAAATATCCTGTTGGTTATCCTTTGCGATTCTCTTTTTTTTCTTGATGGTTCGTCTTGTATCTTTGTTCACTTCTTCGGATTTTGTTGTTTCTAGACATCGCACATTTTCATCTGGAAAAGTGGTTCCTTCATGTTCTGGATGTATTTGAGAATCTAATTTAAGATTCCTATGAATTTCATTGATGGCTTTAACTATGGAAGCCGCACAATTGATTTTGGTTTTCGGCTGGTGCAATGGCTCTCTCATCTGCGGCTCCTGATGCTTAGGGAGCATCTGGACCACACAGCCTTCACTTGTTTGAGCCTTCTGAACTGGCAGACCAGCTCCTTGGTGACGTGGCCTTCTTACAGCATCTTGGTGATTTTTGATGATCGTGTTTATGGCCTTGATTTTGGAAGTAGCACAAGGCATTGTACTTTTTGGTTGGTGCAATGCTTCCTTCATCTGCACCCCTTGAAATGGCTGGTCTGGATAGCCTTTTTCACACTTGTTTTCTGTTCTCAAGCAGACAGTTTCTGTGCATCTGGGAAACTGGTGAGAGAAAACACACATGTTTAGAGACCAGAAACAAGGAAAGCCTTCAGCAGTATAGACAGAGATGCTGGCCGGTTAGGCTTAGTGCTGGATCAGAGTCATTCTGTTACCAGATTCACACCCTGACTGATGAGAATTTCTCTGGCTTAGTTTACAGTAGGAGAAAGGTGCATGTTTCCTGTGCCCTGAAGTTCTAGCATAGAGACCTTTGTCGTCTGAGCACTGTACCAAGCCAGCATAATTCCTGTTTCCTGATAATAAGATGGTTGAGCTCCAACTTCTAGCTAGGATTTTCAGAGATGGTGAAAATATGCTTTGTGTCCTTTAGTATTTCTTTGCCTTCTCCCACTTTCCTTTTGGAAGACATCGAGGGGATGTGAGTTAGAAGCTACTGGTGGGAGACAGATAAGGTTTTAAGGGGGCAGAAAGGATATGAAGAGGCAGCACATTGGAAGGGGGTGCTGTTCTGGCAGTAGGGTTCTCCAGAATGCTCTAGGGTAAATTTCTGTGGCACTGCAGGTTATGAATTGTGAATTCATGTGCTGCTTAGCTGGTAGTTCAGCACACCATCGTGCTTGGCAGTATCTTGCACTTTCCATGTGCTGTGGTCTCCTTGCAAAACAAGGTTATTTGGCATAGTTGCACATGCTTTCCTCATGTTTCCAAAAGCACTAGAACCACAAGTGGGATATTGTGGGAATCATTTTCAACTTCAGAACCTTCCTGCGCTCACCTTCCTGCCACCCAGGGTCTCAAAGCAGCTCTTCAGCTCCTTCACGGTGATGGAGAAGGGCTCAATATGGCAAGCGCCACCCAGGGGCTCCTCCTTGACCACATCTGTCCTCCCGCCATCTGCTGGGTCTTTCTCCACGGTGCTGCCATGGCTGCTTTTCACTGGTGCCGGGGACCGTCTGGCTGGTGAGCGTTGGAGCTCCAGGCTGGGTCTCAGAACACTTGCAGACTCCCATCTCTTCTTGAAGAGCTTCACAGAGCCCTTTTGTGGGTCGAGCCGGAGAGCTCCATCGTGCCCTGCCAATGCAGTAGGTACATGATGACATAGCTTGTAATTCTGCAGACTGAGCTTCCATCTGCATTGTTGGGTTGTTTGGACTTTTTGTTTGTTAGCTTGCTTTTTTGTTCTTTCAAAAGAATGGGGCCAAACTCTTCTTAGTGTTGCCCAGTGATAGAACAAAGGGTAATGGGTATAAATTGAACCACAGGAGGTTTCATCGCCATATGAGGAAGAACTTCTTTACCGTTCCGGTGACAGAGCACTAGAACAGGCTGCCCAGAGAGGCTGTGGAGTCTCCTTCTTTGGAGATATTCAAAACCCGTCTGGATGCAATCCTGTGTAACATGCTCTGGGTGACCCTGCTTGAGCAGGGGTGTTGGACTAGATGATCTCTGGAGATCCTTTCCAACCACAACCATTCTGTGATTCTGTGATTCTGTGATTCTGTAAAATGTCTGCAGTTATTAGAGAGAACACTGTAACACATTTTCTTCTTTTCAAGACAGGAGGGTTGCAGATCCCTGGTTCCTGCCATTTTACTATGAAATAGGTGGACATTTCATCCTGTATAATGATCCCATGATAGCTTATGTTAACAAAAGGGCAGTACTGACCAAGGCTACATTTGAGTTGTACACTAAAATAGGACTGTTCAACCTCAACCTTTTCCCACCACTTCAAATGTCTCATTTCATCATAATGCTTTAATGGGCCTGGTCTGTAGCAAAGGCCTTCTGGACTGTGTTGAAGGGAGAAGTATCCCCAAAATACAAGGATACAGAAAGGTAAAATTGTTTGCTTGCGGATTTTTTCTGTCTTTGGAAGTCAAAACCACTTTGGCTTGTGGGTCAAAAGCACTGCCTAGAACAGTGGCCTAAGAAAGACTTGACAAAGATAATTGACACTGACTTGTGGATAGTAGAGGTACAGGTTTGTTTCCTTTCCCAGCAATGGGAAACCAATATGAGGCTTTCCCTTTGCAGTGTTTCTGACATTATTTGGGCTTAGATGTGGAATCTGTCTGTAATTACAGGACAGCACTGACTGAAAGACCATGAGCAGTCATTGCAGAATCAAAGGGTGGATGAAGTTGGAAGGGACCTCTGGAGGTCATCTGGTCCACACCCCCTGCTCAAGCAGAGACACCCAATGCATGTCCATGTCCAGGCAGCTTCAGCTTCTCTGGGCAATCTGTGCCAGTGCTCCAACCCATTCTCGGATTGGAGAAATGCATACATCTGACTGACCATCCCAGCCCAAACCAGAAGTGTTTTCAGTCTGATTCTAATCTCAGCTAACTTTAAATCTGCCACGGTCAAAAAAGTAACACATTGTTTATACTGGTGTTAGTAAGATCAAAAATCTGCCTTGAAGCCCTTAATCTTACACAGTTGCCTTGCAGGGAAAGACATTGTGCTCTTTAAACAGCCAAAATGTGGAACTGGGGAATTTTGCCAGTGGGAGAGGGGGGAAGCTAGCAGGGGTAGGGGAAGTTATTATTATTCAGAATGCAGTACAACAGTAATGTACCACGGGAATGTTTCTACTGTTTTATACTAAGAGTATCTGAAAAAGCCAATATTTCCTTCCTGATATAAAAAAGTAGCATTAGCAACAGGTTTCAAATGCAGTATGACAGTATCCCTGAAAAAGCAAACATTCCACTGAGAAGGACTACTCACTAAAGAAAAGATTCAAGTTACTTTACCTAAACAAGACCTTATCAACTGTTTTCAAGTCACCTTTTATTACTATTGATTTTATGGAGAAAAAAAGAAAAAAAAAAAAAAAGAAAAAAGATACAGACTGACCAAAGTAGCTTTATTATTTGAGCGTTTTGTTGTTGTTTTTGTTTTGTTTTAAAGTGAAAAATAGAATAGCTCTATTCAGGGAATTATATTGTTTGCTAATCTGTTTTGATTGCTTGAATAGATGGCCTACCAATTATGAAATTGTTATTCTGGTAATCAGTTACTTATTAGTACAGGCCTTTCTTGTTAGAATAATCTGGTGTCCTTGGTGACATTTACAAAGTACAAGGGAATGCACTGAAGACAAGTGTAACATTTATTACAAATATGAAGATTATTATATGCCAAATAGTACTGATTGTTTATTTTACTTCTTGTAAGTAGTATCTGAGTCCTTGATGTTTTAAACATTTAGTAAATTCTCATCACTTTTTGAATATGATTGCTTTGTATTCAACAGCTTTATAAACACTAACTTATACAAAGGTATATTGTATTAGGTGTGTGTGTGTGTTTTTAATAATAGAAATGTACTTTTCAGAGATATTTTAATAGATCATTCTAAGAATCTGTAATCAACTTGTAACACTTTTTAATCTGTGCTCCTAAGGCAGTACTTGCCAGATATTTTTGGCTTTCTGAAGTCTGTTTAAAGTAGATGTTATCCATATTTTATAGGCATGGATCCTTTCCAGGTCCACACAGTTAATCAGTCCTGTGTCTGATGACAAATAACATTTGCAATTCACATTGCACTGTTGAATGATGTGAACACATAGATCCATTTTTCCCCTTAGTTTACACTGCATGAAACAATGTAAGATTGTGAATGTATTTGCTGCATGAAAGCCCCCTAAAATAAACCTTAGCTGTCCCTAGAAATGTTCCTGAAAACCTGTTATTGCTTGCACTTCCTTATCATCCTTTATATTTAGATTCTGTATTTTACTTATTTAGATTCAATATTAAACCACTTCATGGCAAACTGGGTAACTGTACCCAAGCCTCTTTCGAGAAGCTGAAATAATAAATACAGTGATAGACACTGGTGCAGTCCACACAGCGTCTTACTGAAAGTGGGAAAAATGTGAACAGGAATCTTAGTCTCTGGTGATCCTTCTTACAGGACTGGGGACTAGAGTGATAAGTTTGTATGGGAGTGTTACCTCTTCCTAGAAAATTTGGAAGTGTTAGACTAAATGTTTTCTGACACATTATTTTTCAGGACTCCTCACTTCCTTGGAAGTTCCTGTTCATTTTTCTACATTGTGAATCAGTAAATTCTTGTAAAGTCTTGTGCTTTCCAAAGATAGGTTTTGGTTTTGAACATTTTTTTTTTCTTTTTTTTTTTTTTTTCCCCATCGTCCTAGAGTTATGGGCAGGAGAACAGGTCCTAGAGAGGTACAGGGTAGAGGGCACTAGGTCTCCTGTCAGATTGCCCTGACCATTTTTATTTTTCTGAAACTGAACTTCTTCCTGAATGGGCTGTTGTGAAGCATTTTGCAAAAAAGACATCCTGATTTCTGGCACACAGGTGCTGCAGTTCACCTCTACCCTTCCTTAGGAAGTTCTTCTTGATGCCCTGAAGACAGAGCTGGAGGACATTAGAAACAATGGGACCTTCCTCAAGCTGCTGCTCGTACTGCCTCACAGAAGACAGTCTTGACAAAGATAATGTTAAGGACTCTTCAAGATATCAGAGTTGAAATAGGATGTCATGATTATTTTGGGGAAGAATAACTGTTGTTGATAGACTATTTAAACAGCCTGGTTGGGAGGCAAATGCACAGGCACCTTTACCTCCTCCATAAGCTCCTTTCTCTGAACAGAAAGATTCAATATATTTGTTATTTTCTATACACTTTCAAGGTTCGGGAGCACTACAACTGAGATCTAATGTTTGTTTTTCACTCTACTCAATATTAAGTCCAGTCCAGTTCAGGAAAGTCCTTATTTGTTAAGAAACAACTTCTAAAATATCTTTGAAGGACACCTGCAAAGAGTCAGGATAGCTGCTTGTTGAAAACAAGGATGTCTGGAGTCATGTTGTCTGGATGGCTCCCTTTCACATTGACATACTGAGGAATGCATTGTGGGTCAGTGAGATTGCTGAAAATATAGGGTACAGAAGACTTTCTGAGCATAATAAAAGTGGCTTATTTGCAGTAACTATTTTCTCAAAAATACATTCATTAAAATGAAGTGGCTGAGTAAGACTGTGATTCAAAACAGTAATTTAATATGCATGGTTATCACAGCCCACACTGTAAAACATTTAGTATAAGAATCTAGTGAAATGACACTTGACTATCAATAAAAATAAGATCAAAGTCTGTGTCACATGCTCATTCCTTCAGTCCAAATCAAGTTATCAGCACTTTCCTTAACAAACAGCAACCTTCACTGACTTTAGTGATCAATTAATAAAAAATCACTTATTTTGAGAAAAGAAAGAAAAAAGTCAAATTAAAAGTGAAGCCTTTGTAGGCTTCTGATGCATGATACTTTGTAGTTGGAGTCTGTACCATTAATTACATGTTTATTTCTTTATAACATTCTTTTAAAAATATAATCATTTCAAATGTTTTCTGTTTCCTTCTATGTCCTTTTGGTTTTAGATGTCTAAGTATATCAGAATATTATTATATCCACAAGAGTCACCCTGAAATGTCCATATATTTTAAGAGGCAATTACTACCTTGTTTTAGGAGACAAAATGAGTGTAGTCAGATAGACATAAATCAAGAAAATACAAACTTAACTTCATCTTATGTAGAGGGTGAGAGGCATAACATATGACATAAACACCAAATACTGTGCCATATATTTATCTACATTATTGATGGACAAGATGTGTTGTGGATAAGAGTTATAGTTCCTGTTTGGTAAGATTCTTTGAGCATAGAGAATTAAGTTTAAGTCAGAAGTTTTTCAGTGCATGCTACAAACCTTGTCTTACTTTTAAGAAAAACCTCAGCAATAGTTCTGCAAGAAATTAATAATTGAGACAAGAGGGTACAAAACGGTAATAAATTAATGACTGCTAAATAATAAATGAATTGATGACTCTAACAAGTACATACTTAATTTACCTTGCTATGATTTTTGTTAGCTCATTTACCTCTTACAGTGATATAACAATGCTATTTCACTGCAAGAAAATAGCACTTTACTATGGTGGACTAAGACAAACATCAGTGGAAACTTTTTTTTTTTTGTTCCATCTGTTACATCTTTCCAATTCCTGGGAAAGAAGGCTGAAAACATTATAAGTACATGAAAATGAACGGAGGCCTCAGAATTTGTTACTTGTCCTGTTTTCGGCTATGATAATTTTCCTCCTATTAGCTGGTATGATGTTGTGTTTTGGATTTAGGATGAGAAGAATGTTGATAACATGCTGATGTTTTAATTGTTGCAGAGCAGTGCTTACACAAAGCCAAGGACTTTTCAGCTTCTCATTTTGGGGGGGAGGGAGGGGTGTTAGTGTATGGTGTTTAACTGACAACCACGTTAAAATACAACATGCATGAAATAAGTTTGAAGAAAAAAAAATGTAATTTTCAAGACTGATTTTAATATAGTATATGACAAATGGCATTAATAGATAAAAAAAGATAAGGGGATGTGTACAGATAGAAAGAAATTAGGAACACTGAATGAGATCAGTAGGCATAAAAGGGCAAGGGTGTGCAATAGCATGGTATGTCAGAGAAATGTTAGGGGAAAAAAAAGAGCAGAAGAGTAGAGGATATGATTCTGTACAAAACTATTGCTGAAAGTATGAGAAGAGATCCTGTCTAGATTATATTATAGCTCTTCAGTAGGCTTTTCTGGTCAGACTGAGACATAGAAAAGAAAAACTATGTCAATGAGAAACATGAAAACTACTAAGAATTTGGTCACTATGGAACATTGCAAACTCCCATAATTGTCTGTCCTTGCTAATACCAGTAAGGTCCAGTTACTCTGCTTTTGTCACCCAATAGTCAACAGAGCAACAAAAGCTGATTGTCTTGAGCTTATTTCCAGCAATTTATTGCAGAAGTTCATATGGAAAACAGACTGCATGTTCATGAGTTTATTCAGTTTAAATTAAATGGAAGGATAAACAAAAATAGGTCTTTAACTAAAGACTTTAATTTTGAAAAGGGAAGACTTTGAAAGATTAAGAAAACTAATTAGTGAAGTCAACTGAAATAAAGAGCTAGAGGATTTGAATATAGACAAGGCTTGGAATGTAGAGGAGGCTGACCTCAAGTGCATACAAGACCTTTGAACAAAGAAAGAAAGAATAATTAGGGACATGGTAGTTAAATGAGAAATGCACCATGGGTTGACTAAGGTTGATCATGCTAAGGTTGTCTCTTTCTTTATGAGATGACTAATTTTTGACAAAAAAATAAAATAAATAAATAAATAATAAAATAAAATGAAGCAAATAGCTTTCTACAAACAAAGAAAATTTAATTTGTCAAGATTTCAGAAAAGCATTTAATATGGCATCACATAAAAAATTATTAAGTAAACCTTAGAAAAGGAGGATTAATAAAAGAAATGTAGGCTACTGGACCATAAAAGACTCTAGCTAACAATAGCAGGCTTTGTTAAAAGGACACTATTGGCCTGAAAGGGATGTTTTTAATACAGCTAACATGTATCATTATTCACACAAACTGTGTTCAATATTTTCTTTAATGATGTTAGTGTAAAATACAGAAGATAGATGAATTTTTAGTACAAATAGTGAATAGAATATCATAAAAGTGTATGAGTGAGATGGAACATAATGTTATCTAATAGAAAATATAACATTGCTTTTGACTAAATATTTCTGGTATAATTGAGAAGCTCATCAGCTTGAAACATTAGAGAACAGAAAACAGCATGGACTAATTAAATTGGTGAGACCATGTCTGGAATTTTATGCTCAGTGGTGGTCATGAATATTTAAGAAGATAAATTTGAACTGTGTTAGGAACAGAGAAGGATATCCTACTACTATTTTATGGGGAAAAAAAAAAAAGAGAGAGAGAGAGAGAGAGAGAGAGAGAAACATCTTGAAACAAAGAAAAATTGAAGTGTTGATAAATGATCACTTTGTTTCAAGGTGCAAACTCAAAGGTGGTAAAAGAGATACTTTACTGAAAGAGCAATCTTGGCACAAGAGCAAATGGGAATAACTTGGCCATGAACAGATGTTGGCTGGAAATTGGAAGATGTGCCTTATTACTCAAAGGTGCTAGACCAGTGTTTCAGAGGATATAGTAAGGTTAAAACCTGAATTTTATATGAAGCTGGTAGCCTTATGAAAGTGAATAGGATCTCAGTATCTACAGAAGAGTGGATTGTATTCAATAACTCTTTCAGTCATTTCCTGTATTACATATGCAAACAGAAATGCAGATAAACATTTTGCATCTTCATTGTATACCTAGCACTTTTTTTTAAAACCTATATTCCTATAAACTTTACAAAGCAGAAACATTAAATTATTCCTACCAATATTTATGCATAATAGCTATATAATGTTTAAGTGTTCAAAGTAGTCTGTTAACATATTATGTTATAACCTTGTGGCAAAATTAAACAAGAGGTCCACAAATCCTGGATCATAATTTTTCATTGAAAACCCTGAACAACTACTTTTTTTGTTTGTTTGTTTTTTGTTTTGTTTGAAAAGGGTGTGGGTGGTTAAGAAAAATATTGGCATTAACCATATTTTCCTAATTAGAGATTCTTTGAAACCAGATTATTTTACTTCTATTCATTTTGTATGTTCTGTGGCGACATTATCCAAACATTATTCATTGTTATGCTGAGAAAGTAAGACTACAGAGTTTATGGATAGGTAAGCAGGTAATGCTAATTCCAAATAGTAATAAAATTATAGGTATGTAAACCCAAGATAATCTCATTAAAGTCATAAACTTAGAAGGATATTGAAGACCAGATGGAAATCCAAATAGGAAAATCTATAATAGGACATAAGGATGCAAATTACCCAGAGCAGAGTTTTTCCACATTTAAATGTAGTTCCTTATGTCATAAAAAGATATATACATAAAATACAATCTGTTAAAGTACTTGTATTGAAATCACAATTTCTAAATAGATGTACTTTGAATGCTTCCAAATTAATGAATATGTATGGAATTGTTACCTTTCATGCAAAGTTTCAATGGAAAATGTCAGACATCGTATAATGTGTAGAATCAGAATTTCACTTTTAATATGTCTTTAGCTTTTCAGAGGCTTTGTACCTATGTCCATGCATGAACATAAAAGTATGTTCACTGAACAGTTCATCCAATACAGAATATTAAAAGAACTTACATGTAATTACAGATCAATAGGAGACTTCTTGTTTATGTCAGTAACCAGTATTGTCTTTCTATTATTCTCTCTTGAGAATAGTAGGTAGTAGAAAACAAACTGGAAGGATTTGAATTTGATGTGGACAGAATTTGGTCAATGAAGTGCAGAAAGAACTTTCATCCTGGCTTTAGAGATCCATCTGTTCTCCTCTTAATTGCAGTATTAGAAAAAAAGCATCTACCCTAAAGTCCCTTTATCGCTGTCATAAGTCTTACTTGAGTGGAGTGGAGTGGAGTGGAGTGGAGTGGAGTGGAGTGGAGTGGAGTGGACTAGAATAGAATAGAATAGAATAGAATAGAATAGAATAGAATAGAATAGAATAGAATAGAATAGAATAGAATAGAATAGAATAGAATAGAATAGAATAGAATAGAATAGAATAGAATAGCCCAGTTGGAAAGGATATTCAAAGATCACCTAGTGCAACTGCCTGAACTCTTCAGAGCTAACCATAAGTTAAATTATTAAGGATATTGTCCCAATGCTTCTTGAACACTGATTGGCATTGGGCATCAGCCACCTCTCTAGCAAGCCTGTTCCAGCTTTTGACCACCTTCACAGTAAAGAAATTTTTCCTAATATCCAGGCTGATCCTGCCCTGGTGCAGTTTTGTGCCATTCTCCCACATCCTGTCATCGATTACCAGGGAGAAGAAACCAACACTTCCATCTCTGCTTCCCCTTCTCAGGCAGTTGTGCAAAACCATGAGGTTGTCTCTCAGCTTTCTTTTCTCCAAACTAGACAAACCTAAGCCTCTCCTCATAAGAATTATATATCTTAGTATCTTAGTATCTTAGATTAGTATATCAAGATGTAATTAGTATCTTAGATTTCAGATTTGTGCCCTATAGCTTTGTTCACAGCTCCACTCCAACTGGCATAGTGTGTTTTTCATCTTTGCTGTGGAAAACATGCTTGGAGAAGGAATAGTGAAGACTGACGAAGCCTACTAGACTACAGAAGTGAATTAGGATGTCTGCTGTAGGAACAAGTGTTTCCTCTGAATCAGTGTCTACGTCTATGTTCCCAATCAGAAAAGCTTGCTTGTATCATTTATAGACCATATGCAACAGTAAGGCACAGCCAGGTGTTTGAATTTAACCCTATGTATCATAAAAGAAACGATAAAAGAGCATATGCGTTACCTCTCTTAAAGGCAGAGAACAAGGTGAAAGCAGAAATAAACACTACAATGTGTTATTCACACACTGAATATAGTATGTACAATGTTATTCTGTGGAGTACTCCAGGGGAGAAAACTAACATTGTTTCTATGTAGTTTTGTTTTGTTTTGTTTTGTTTTCAAGAAAATATTGACATCCAGCAGTGCAGAGACAGTCTTTAGCAGCTATATTCAGATATCAGCATTACTGAAAAATTGAACATTTAACAGTGGCCCAAGTTACAGTAGTATGGAAACACTTGCTCTGACTTCCTTTCCTAGGCACACTGGCTAGCTCTGTCCTGGTGAGCAACAGCTCACCCTCAATAGCATTTTGCATTTAGCATTGCAGCAGAAAGAATCTATGATTTAGGATAAAAATGTCGTGTAAATCTTTAGCCAGTTTTATGCTTCCTTTCCTTCTGCTGCATCTAAGTTACCTATTTTAAAGAAGACTCCTATGGTGGTCTGGCACAAGGCAAAAAAGAGCAGCTGGCAATCCCTAACCATCAGAACAATCCCCGTGGTCCTTCCAAATTAATGAATCCCAAGACATCCTTTAAACTACACTGCTTTATGCTAAGGTCAGCTTGGTTTTCAATCAGTCTACAAATCATGATAGCAAATAGCCGTCTTGAAAGAGCTTGCCTTGTTATTGTAACATGATCTTGTTCCAGTTTTAGGCAGGTAAAAGTGGAGAGCTGCTTCCAAGTGAAAAATAACTAGATTTCTCATAAAGTGAGTTTTAAAAATGAACAACAACAACAAAGAATTTTTAAAAAGAGAAATTTAAAAATTTCTCATAAAGTGAGTTCCAAAAAAGCTTGGAAACTTAATCAGAAACATATTTCTTAATTGTTTGGGGACTGGAGAGGGGAATGAAGGTTGCAGTGAATATTTGTGATTACTAGGCAAATTTTTAAAAACACTTTTAAGTCTCATTTCATATTTTAAGGATGAAATTACAAGCCACCTCTATCACAAAGCTGATAGATAGTAGACAGTATGTATTTTGGACTAAACATGGATATCCTTCTTACAGTAGGATTACTTTTAGAAAACAGTCAGCATGAGACATGGAGAGCATTCAAAAATGAGCTGCCAGATTCTGACCTCACTCTGTTTTTTCTCCAGCACAAGCTCCAGTGGAGTTACCAGAAGTCAATGGGGCTACTTGAAATTTACACCAGAGGATATTACTTTGGAAGCTGGCCAATGCCTGAGTAGTATCTTCTGAAGCAATGTTTCTATGCTAGTTGCTTTCTGAAGCTGATGTTCTTGTGGTTGTGGGGATTAGAAGGCTACCCTAACTTTGCTTCAACTGAAGTTTGTTATCAAGCAAAAGTGGAATGCTAGGTAGTAATAATTCTTGGTCTATTTTGGGGTTTCATATCCTAGATTCTTTTGTTAAGTCCAAAGTGATTTTGGATCCTGTTCCAAGACCTAAACATAGAGAGGGCTATTTCCAAATCAAAGAATGATGTATGATCACCAGCAAAGCAGTTAAAACCAGGTTGCACCCTGGTTCTTCTGAAAGGGTGGTCTGGACTAAACCAGTAATCTTTGCAAGTTGTTCATTCTAAGAGCTTTGTAACATTAATTTCACGAAATACAGTGAATAATCATAGATTTTACCTTGTTATTTCAATTGAATATTTCCATACTAAACCTATGCTCATATATATATTTCCTCCAAGTTTAAAGATAAAGAGAATGCCAAATAATATTTCTTTCACCTAAAATACTAGGTTCTGTGAGTCAAGGAAACATGAAATAATCCTGTTGGTCATTAGTATCAATACTTACATACCGTTAGCAAAGGTCACTAATTTCCCTTGCAGAACAAAAATGAAGATTTTTCAAATTTTGAAATTGAACAGTCAAATAAAAGGATTGTGTTGTTTTGCTTTTTGTTTGTTTGTTTGTTACCATTTTCATAATTTGTGAACTCTATTTTGTTAGTTATGATTGGTGGAGCCTGAGGAGAAGTCGAGTATTGTTGTTATAGTGTGAGGTCCCCAGGTAAGCAAAGTTCTTTTCTTCTCTGTGAAAGTGCCTCACTGATTTGGATGCTGGTTCTCAGGTAAAAGAGGAGTGGGCCTGAGAGTAAGCTGTGAAAGTTAGTCACTCAGCAGGACTCACAAGCACATCTTTAACATTTATATAGCGGGCAGTTTTGCCTTTATAATTTTCTGAGTCTTTAAGTGTGGATTATATATGTGTGAATTCATATTTCCCATGAAGGATTTAAGGATGTAAGTGAATACTTTAGACCAAGTAGCATGTATTTACAGAGTTTATCTTCTCTGAGAGCCACTGGTGAACAGTTCAGAATAGACAAATAACCTCAGTGTGGAGTTTTAAAATCAGTTCTTAAATTCAGTTTCTTTAATCTTTATTTCTTTCTCTCTTTACCTTAAGATTCCATTTATAGCACATGTAGACAAAATTGTTATTTTTTCTTTTTAAAAAAGAAAGAAATCTGGGATAATTTAAATATTTGCTCTATTTACTTGTAACAGTACTTGTGTAATATTAGATTCATCTGAATATTTTATTAGGATTCATGTTTTTTACTGTGCTTACTTGCTTAGTCACATAGTACTTTTTAATAACTGGCTCCATGGAAAGACACATCTAAACAAAGTTGATATTGAAATACACACCTAATTTTACTCTTCTGTATCCAGTCTCCCAGTCTGATGTGGTTATTCTGACATCCAACATGACCAGCTCATTGAAGTCTATATATAGAATAGATTTCTTTCCACTCCTTCTGGCAGTTTCTTCCCCAGCTGAAGTGAATAGTAACAAGATGAACTGAGCTTCTCAGACATCCGCCAGGACTTACATTCAAACTTTCTGTATGATGGGATGTAGCAGAGGTATAAGTTCCTCATTTCCCAAAAATTAAATGAAATCATCTTTTTCTGGAAACACATGTACATATTTTTCGGTATACAGGAGCTGCAGTGGTTCAGAATAGCCCCCTCTTCTTTTAATAAAGTTTTTGATATTTCTCCCTATACAAGCTCTCTTTTTACTGAGGTCAAACCAAGGATGAACGTAGGAACGATGATTCTTAGAATGCATTCTTTTAGTTTTACTTTCTTAAATGGTACTATATCTGGATCAGTAATTCTGTCTTTCTCACTTCTCCAAATCACAGTGAGGTCTAATAAATATGCAGATTTTAGACTATTTAGAATGGCTGACCTTTAGCAGAGATTGTACTTTTCTGTGGTAATTAAGAGAACTGGATATTAAACTTAGTTTAAACCATACTCAAGGAAATAAAATGCATTAATATTTGAATTCAATCATGATGCAAGAGCGTGGTTGAGAATTCTGGTTGCATTTACTAGGAGGAAATAGATGTTGCTCATCAATATTGAGCACAATGATGGCTTAAGCTAACCCATTTTCTTTGCTTTGCAACAGGCTCAGAACATAGATTTGTTCAATTAGTGCATGCTTATGCAAGCTCTGCCAGGTTTCAGCTGCGAGCTGTTAATTTCTTAAGATGTGCTAACTTCCTTGCTTGAAATCATGAAAGTTTAACCTGTCTTTTAAAATGCACACAGGTGTGTGTTTTTAACCCTGTTACACAAGAATAAGTGATTGTATTTCAGAAATAAGTAACAGAAGAGAGACTGCAACATCAACTCGGTTTTGAAAGTAGCACAGCCAGTGGATCTATCCTAAGGCCATTCCTTCACCTGGACAGAAATAGCAAAAATTAATTTTGCCATGGAATAAGAAAAGTCATGGGAAAGCATTTAAAAAAAAAAAAGTGTTTTGGTTTGGTTTGTGTGTTTCTTTGTTTGGTTTTAATGATTTATTATTGTTATTATTTAATAATCTGAAGTATTCAACATATCTGATACCTAAGAAATTAAGACAGGGAGTGGTGGGGCTTGTCAGACCTACTTGTTGGATCAGCTGCTGGATCTTTTTCTGTGATCAAGTTTGTTTGCTCTAAATGACCATAGACCCACACCCCACACACTCATGGATTTACAAACTAGAGGTGGTCATTTTAAGCATCTTCTGGGGCAAACCACATGACACAAACCCCAGACTTTCACTTTCAAATGGTTCTTTCTCGAACCTTATTGCTTCTGGAAGAATTACACACTAATTTCAATGTTAAAGGCTTCATATGTGAGAAAACCTACAACATAAAGTTCTCTCTGTCTACTGCGGATTCTTGATTGTTCCTTCTAAAAGTTCATTTAAACCTGTTGCATTTAAACGTTTTTGCCTGTTTCAATTATAATAAATATACTAAGCAAATTCATCACTGCAATGCCATTAGGGAGTCAATGTAGAAGAGCTGCATTCCTTGCAGGAAAAAATGTTGAGCGCAGTGTTGAAAAGACAGATATTAATTAGGTGAATTAGGTGAGGTCAGTTGACTCACTTCATGTAATACCAGACTCTTTAAAGATTTTATTAAAGCATACTGAAATCAATATAAAGGTGATAAATGTTTGAAGGAAGTTCTGAGTTATTAGATGAAATGCTGAAGCAAGTCCTCACAAAGTTGCTAATTATGAGGGACATTTACACTTGTTCCACACAGGTTGGACTGGTCCTGTCTTGCAGCTGCCTTGTATGAGCACTTGGCTGAGCTTTCCCTCTCCCACAATACATCCTTAAGAGCATTGTCCTTGCCAAGAGCTTGCCATCCCCAAGGCCACTTGGTAGCCAGGGAAGGGACTGTTGGAATGACACTGCATCAGGTAGCAGTGGCACCCAAATGCATGAACTCTCAGAGAAAGCTATGGATAGACCCAACACAGAAAATGAAGTGAAACAGGGAACTGTAAGAAGAGAATAGATTCAGCAGAGGTTCTCTGAGTCCTCTGTGATTTTCCTTTTGCAAACAGTACATTGTGAGAGAAAGTTTTCAATCTGTGATTTTCATGGGTTGAAGGTTTTAGTCTATGATTCCTGTTTTATTCAGCTTCGATGAGTCAGGCTAAAATAGTACTATAGCTAAGATAGATAGCTCAGCTAAACCAATTAGTCTCAGTAATACTTGTTGAAGCTTTATGCGTTGGCATGTTGATTATGAATTATTCATAGTTATGGCACACATAAGAGCTGTGTAACTTTCAGGCAACTTGTATTTCAAACTTCTTTCAAATAGGACCCTATAAAACAGAAAAATGCTTTTTCAAGTAGGTGGTTAGAAACAAGTATAGTGAAAGGAAAAATTTATTTATTTATTTATTTATTTATTTTTATGCAGACACACAAAGAAAGTGAAATAACCTTGAAAGGAAGAGAATGCTGTCCTTAGACCTTCTGTTAGCATAAACATAGAAACATGGAAAACCACATGAAGCTACAAAAGGTCTTTTTTTTTTTGGGGGGGGGGGAGTAGTTCTCACAGGCAAGTGTAGGTCTGTGAATAAAGGTAAAGTGAACATTGGTAAAAATGGGTGGAAAGTATTTTCTTAATTTTTTTCTCTTTTTTTTTTTTCCCTTTCTTCCTTTTTTCCTGCCACCCTGACTTTCTTTCTTTCCTTCTGTCTTCCTCTTTTTTCCCTTTTTCCTTCTTTTTCTTTCATCACTTCTATTTCTTTTTTTCTCTCTTTCTTTCTTTTTCACCTGCTTAGTTATGGACAGAAATATAAATTCTAATTCAAAATAATAACTTTTTATGAAATCACAAGGAATAAATAAAAGGAAAAAAAGTACCAAAATATTAACTGAAATATTGAGAGGATACTATTTCAAAGTTATATTTATATTTAGGAAAAAACAAACATATTTTAAGCAGGTATTAAACTAGCTAACAAACAAGCAAACATAAATAGGCACATGCCTGGAAAACAAAAAAACATTTCACTTTGGGTCATATGAAGTGTTTTATCCACACGATGTAAACATTGATTTATACAATATGTGCATTTATATATATTTTTTTTCCGCTTCATTCATAAGTCAGTTCTTTGCACAGCTCTAATCAAAATTCTAGCTCTGTGCTTTCTTGCTCTGTTTCCCATCCTTTCTTTCTATCCTCACAGAGAAAATACTAAGAGTTTGCTATAGGTCCATTTATCTTTACATATTTTCATTGCTGGTTCACTGTACTCTGTTATATTTCTAAATGTAAAAAATCATTTTTAATCCAAAATCTGAAGGTCACTAATTAGCTCATTTGTGTTCCATAAGAGATGAAACAATGTTAACTTCCGTAGCAGTTAAACTGAATATAAATGCCTCATTAATCTTAGACATATTGAAGTAAGTACCCAATAATAGCTGACAATATAGAAAAATAGCCCTGGAAAGGAAGGCACAGAAAAATTAGACAATGTTTATTATCATAAGGTGATGTTATGTGCTCTATAGACTAAGTGTTATATGAGCACAATGCCATATTTTGCTTAAAAAAAAAACAAGGTTTTCAAGAGGCAAAGAAAATGTTTTACTGAGCAAATAATTACATGTAAACAGTGAGATTTATTACAGAAGCTATACCAAAAGTTCTCCCAGAACAATGCTCAGCACCTTATTAATTTTTAAAGAAAGAGGTGGTAGGTTATATATTCAAACAGAAAGTTTCCTTCTAGGACATGGTGTTTCTGTGTTGTTGCCTTGTATTTTACTGCTGGCATCCCCAGGTTCTTCAGCAATGCACTGAAAATGCTCCAGGAAGCCTGAGCAGTTCTCACAGTCAAGCTGGACTCTTAAGTAATGGCCTGACACAAAATTTGTGCAAACATCAAATGTGCAGAAAGCAGCCCCCTGTCTGGTGTTAGGAATCTGCAGATGATTTAGTGTCCATTTCATTGAACTTAACAAATCAATTGATCATGATTTTGCATAATTGCATATAAGTTGGAGATGAAAACTTATTCATTACAGTTGTTAGTGTTATCTAGTGCAAGATAAATGGAAGTTTTCACATGTAAACCTGAGGATTTTGATATTTTCATTCGTTATATTTGGAATGAGAAGTCAAAGTTTAAGTTTGTCTGAGTTTTATTTGGGAATATTTCAATAAAATAGGAATTGTTCAGTATTAAATAAATGAAATATATGAAAGTCAAAATGAATAATAAAGATGAAACAGTAAAATCATAATGCTTCATTTCCACACATTTGTTGCAAATTTTAAAATTGACATGTTCTGACAATGCACTTTCATTTTAATGAAGCTGTCTTTCCAGTTGAAGAATCTTCCTCTGTAGTAATTAAGATCCTCTTAGTTTTCCAGTTAAATTACACTAGAGAGTTGCTTATTCTTTCAAAGTGTTTCTTTTGAAAGAAAGGAAACAAAAAAAAAAAAAAGGAAAAAAAATCAGGTCTTTCAAAAAGCTTTATCTTTGTTAAATCTAATTTGGGATAAAAAACTCTTGGATGAAATCATGACCATTTCTTAATGTCTCTCGGTCAAAAAGGCCAAACCCACCAAGCTATTCTTATCTTGAAATTGAGAATATATATATTAAAAAAAAAAAAATACTTTGGCCTCCTATGTAAACAATAGCCTCTGCCTATTACATCATCACATCGTGATTAGGTTTATTACAGCTGCATGTTCTTGGTTTGAGTGAGCGAAATATGTGCTGTGGTTTTAATTGGCTTACGTGTCATGCTGAGTTCATTAATGCATTAGAGCCTGCATTGTCCTGCTGCTGAAGGAAATGCTTCCTTTAAAAAGATCAGCCAGTCCAATGCAATCTTTCAGAAAAATTCCACTGCAACGAATGGCAACATTTTCTAAATTAGATTGGAGACTTAAGCCATCAACAAAGTAACTATTACCTCCTGCTTTTCCCCTCCTTCTCATCATATCTGAGAAATCCCTGTTGAAGTATGTCCTTTCAGTTCTGGTGCAAAACCTGCTCATCAAGAAGCACAAATTCTCTTTTTATTTCTGCCACAGGCTTCAGACTATTTCTGGCTACTCAGATAATGAATAACACCAGGCAGCTCATTTCATCTGTCTGTGTCTTTATATAGCAATTCTGTGAATAGAAGGAATAGTTCTTAACCCATCTTCAAGATTTCTGAATGAAGTATATACACGATGAGCACAATTTGCAACAAATGTTATGGATACTCAGAAATTACATATATAGCAATGTAAAAACATGTTTGTTCATAGTATAGATGTTCCTGCATGTCCCTCACACCCACCATATCAAGGTGGTTAGGGAATTTGAATTCACATCTGAATGATCTGATTTTTTTTCTTTTCCATCTATATAAAATGTGAGGTCTTTTCTAAAGTTATTGTGAAAACTGATCAAGTCTAAATAGGAATAAAAGTCAAACAGTTAAAAACAGTTAAAAGTGCAAGATTTAATGGAGACTGAAATCAGCTGATAAATTGGATTGTTATTTTTGAGTTATTACAGCCAAGTGAGGGGAAAGACTGGCAGAGATGAGAGGTGTTATTATTAATACCAGATGTACTCTGCATGTCTGTAAAGAGCTTTACAAACTTCTCCTATTTGTATTACTTTATCTGTGGAATTTCCCAAGTGGATAGTGAGAAGTAAATCATAAAAATAAAAGTGTACATTCATATATCTCATCTTTTTAAATTGTTAGTGGCAAACAAATTTTTAGACAAACTCCTAGGAGAGCGAATTGATGAGAGCTCTCTAGTGGAAGCCCTGATTAATGCAATATATGCATTTTATTGTTTTGTTATCTTAGGAGAAGGGGGTGACCATGTATTTCAACCATGTGACAGTAACTAGGAATAAATAAATAAATAAATAAATAAATTTCAGATATTTGTCTAAATATAGAATGATCCATGGTCTGACATCCTGTCTGGTCAGATGAGATAATCTGAATTGTCTTTGTCTGTCCTTTTGAGTTTGAGTTTCCCTTTGTTTGAAATCAGTAGACTTGCATGGATAGGGAAGGCCTGTCTGCACCCTCTGGACATCCATTCTACGGGGAACTTTAAAACAAAGCAAAAGTTAAGTCTTTCTCTTTTTGTGTTACCTTCTGATTTCAGAACATCTCTTTATTTGTTCTCTTTTTTTTTAGGAAGAGAGTTCAGTTTTGGTGTTGATGTGTTCTAGACATAGCTTTGGCTGTGCTGCTGATTGCAGGATTCATAAAAATATATACTTGTGTTGAGCAGATAGTTTTAAGAATGTTCTTTTATTAAATGTCTTAAATAAACCCATGAAATAACATGGAGCGATATTTATTCTAATGGCTATGTATAATACATCGGTAAAGTGAGCACTGAAATTAAATACAATAATGGGTATAACCTGTCTAAAACAATATAATACTTTGTGTAGAAGTGTTTTTGGTAATTTTTTTTTCTGATTACTAGAGTTAAGATTAATTTTAAAATATACTTAAAAGTCTTGGTTCCTGATGGTTTCTAATTCCACTGTCTGTTTTGCAGGTAGCATAGAATGATATTGTTTTCTTCCAAAAATATAAAAATTATTAATAAAATTGTCCTACTGTTCACTTTAGACAGAAACTCAATTATCATGTACAAAATTTGAATTGCTGTTATGTGGTTTTGGACAAAAGGTAAATTGTGTCTTAAATTAAAGAGAAATTGCATGCATTAAAAGGACACATTTGCATTGCTGAGCTCTCTAATGTCAAGGAAGTGTTAGAAATTGTTTATTAGAACCAAGTAGCATATGATGCAATCTACAGCAGTAAATTTTATTTTTGGTTATGTTGCTGAGTAATGCAAATGTCTTGATCCTGAACTGTGGAAGTTTCAGCAGCTTGATCACTGACTTCCATCTATATGATATAAATGAGAAAGAAACTGAAAACCAACTAGATTTTAAAAAATAAAAATAATAAAAAAAAATGCAGGAACTAACAGGACAAGTTACGGATCTAACCATGTTTACCAGAGAAGCATAGAAACTATCTACTACTGTATAAGGACCATAAAGAGGAAAATAACAAATTATTCTCCTTGATTTATAAACACACAACTGGGAGTAACATGTTTAGTATTCCTTAGACAAGCTTAAATAGTAGAAATAAACTCTAGAGAGTACAATTAAGTAATGACATATTCTGCCAATGGAAAATGCAGAATTACCGCTACAAAGGTATTTAGAGCTCATAATACATATGTAGGAGAAACTTAATAGTGACCAGATATAGCCAGCTTTGAAAATCCAGCCATAGATAACAGCCATAAAAGAGTCCCACAGACTCTAGCAGCAGCTACACCAATGGTCATGGAGTCTGTAGTCCTGGTCTACAATGCAGTGTCACTGAGCTGCTTAATGATTTTCTCCTTTTGCCCAGGAGGAATAATAGCATTTTCCTCCTGCTTCCATTTAAGATTTTTCACCTAGGCACAGTAAGATGTCCTAAAAGGTAGAAAAAGGAAGGAAGGAAGGAAGGAAGGAAGGAAGGAAGGAAGGAAGGGAGGGAGGGAGGGAGGGAGGGAGGGAGGGAGGTGGAAAAAGAAGAAATGTAGACAAACAGGGAAGAAAAGTGTGCTTATATGTGGGACGTGTTGAAAATTGCATTCTTTTTCTTAACTGCTGTAGTCTTAACTTTTCCTGCATGGATGCAAACACGAGCATCTCCTGGTGTCTGGGACACAACTCTATATGCTGTGGTCTGAGAGGGACAATTGTGAAACACTGGAAGGGAATCCTCCCGTCTGCTTTCTGTTTTGAATGCTCCCAAACTCAGCACATTCAGGAAATGATCCACAGCAAACAAAACAAAAGTACATTTCTCATGAACCAAGCAGAGAACAGGAGTGTCTGATTAAGAAAATCACAGTGTTCCCAACATTTACTGTAGTCCTGTATATCACACTGAAGCACTTTCTCTTTCAACAGCATTTTCAAAGATGTTTTCACTGACCTTCTTATCAACAAGTTGCATAGACAAGTGCTTGTGGAAATTAATTTTCCAAACCTTTTGAGACCTCATGACCATTGAGTCCATATTGGGTCACTGAATTGGCTATGGCAAGAGATGTGCATGGAAGACAAAGGAGAAGCCAGACCTTCTCTGGAGGATTTCTGCCTTTTTTTAACACCCAGCTTGCATCTTGTACACAGGTATATCTAGAGGTGTCCTCTCGCCAATTTGCAATGATTTATACATAGAGTTTTCTGACAAGAACCCTTGAAAACTCCTTGAAACCCCCCTTGAGATAAAGCCTAAAGATGCACATGCACCTGCTTGGGAAGAAGCAGATTTGAAGGTTCCTGTTGTCTTCTTTCCCTGTGTGGTCTAGAAACACCGTCTATAATTAGCATAACCTAATCTTATCAGGTATTTGTGACTGTACATTTCAATCTGAAAAAATCAGGCCTGCCCTTGATCACAGTGAAAAGCAAAAGGTTTTGAAAACACTGAGTAGTACCCACAGGAGGACTTGTTGCAATTGTTTGAAACATGAAATATAATTTATATTTTAAAAAAGCAGGATTCATGAACTAGATAGTTTTTATTGTTTTAAGCCCATTGAATTTGCATTAGGACTGGATTTGGACCTTTATATGTTATCATTTAGAAGTTGTCATAGCTCTCAGATTTTACTTAAAGGCCAAGAAATCTAAACCAGTGTGAGTGATATTAATACCTTGTGGTGGTTCTGTCAAGGAAGAAGAAGCAATGGCAAAAATGATGTAGCTGAATATGTGCCTACTCATTTAATTTTGATTCAGTAAATTTTCTAAATATTTCTTTTTGTAGTATCATAGTAACCTTTACTAAGTGTGGTTATTCCACAATAATCTGTCAATGTTTTGCAGTTATTCATCCCCTGAAGACTGTGTATGAAATGCTTGTGTACAGCTATAATTACAGAATGGGTGTTTCGAAATGAGTGTGCTCTTTCAGTACAAAGAACTGTGCTCATAGAGGTATGAAACAAAACGTCGTTGACAGTCTTTCTTCCATGCTGTTTCCCCAGATGCTTCATATATTAAAAATATAAAGCCATAAGAACTAAATAATAAAGAAAAGGACTTAGGGGGAATTGAATAGAAATGGGGTAAGTAGTGCTAAGGGTATTTTCAGCAGTGATTTCCAATGAAGTAGAGAGCTGATGAAGCAGAGATCTTACAGGAACTTAATACAGATAATACAATCTGGAGGAATTTATTTACAGCAATACTTAGAGAGGAATTTTCTGTTTTGCCATTCCTTAAGTGAGTTTTACATAAGTATATTACATATATAACATGAATATTTACAGGCATTTATGGATAGATATCCAATCTGTGGATATCTGAAGACTTCTCTCTCTTAAACATTACTTTATGCAAGCAAGTAGGCTGAAAGAAGTATCAGTCAGGCTTTTGCCAAAGTTGCACCTTTGGAGCAGTTTCCTAAGTAGAAGTCAGCCAATGATCTGAGTCGTAATAGAGAATAATAACCCTGTAAATAAATGCAGCTAGTCTTGATATTATAATTTTTACTATGCCAACCTCATCTACTATCTGTAACTTGAAAAGGCTCTGATTTTGGACTCATCACATTGTGAGCAGAAGTAGAGAGCGTCAGTCTTAAATTTCTCATTTCCATGGGACAGAGAAGGTACATGAACATAGATATATGATCCCTTCAGAAGAAGGTTGTGTGTGTGTGTCACAGAAAAGAGGTGGAGCCTTAAAGGTGTTGCTTTAAATATTGAAACAATGACAGTAAGTGTGATAGAATCACTCTGCAGGAGAGAGGACTTTTTCCTCCTTACGCCGTGGTCAAGAGCTCCATCCTCAGGAGTGTGAGTTATTCCTGTCTCTGACCTGGACTACATAAAAAGGACTACATTTAAAACTCCTCTGTAGACAGGGAATCTGAAATCAGTCCTTCTTTTCATGAGTAGGTGGAATTATTTTCAGAAATTATTTTCAGAGCAGTCAAAGTCTTTTAAAGTCTCAGGAAATATTTCTACATGGCCAATGCAGAGCAGTTAAATGGAATTACCTTCAGGGGCACTCACGTATGTTCCAGTTGATTCCATATTTAAAATCCGACCTGATGAAAGCAGACAATCATGTACACAGTAACAAAAGTTCAGGAAAGGACAGCAGGATGTGTTTTAAACCAAATTGAGAATAAAGAAAGAGTATTTTGTGTTACATACATATTTTTATAATAACCATATTTATTATATATTCATGTTTGTGTGCAGTTATATTGCAGACAAATAGTTTTGTCCTGTAAAACTTAGCTATAATATGTAATTTACAAAAATAGCTCTTTCACCGGATCATGTGTGGTTCAGCCAGATGATAATGAATGAAAAATCCTGTATAGGTCCTTGGAAAGAGTGATAAAAGTGGCAGTATTGTTCCAAATATTCACCTTAAATTATCCATGATGAATTAATATGCAACTGCAGAGATATCTGAATGATAAGATGTATAATCCAAGTCCTGAGATTTACTAAAAATGGTGTGGTGCTTTGTTCTGGTTGGTCTGCAAAAATCTGCCTGACAAGTATTTTCACCCTTTTCACCTCTTGGCGTGTTATATAGTGAATTGTTAGCCTCTCTGGTAGACCTTGCATTTATCTTCAATATGCATCTTTTTCTCTGCTGTCAAATCTCATGGTTAAATGAGCTCATTTTCTCTCCATGCAGATATTCTTCGTGAAAATAATCTGAAGCAAAATATGTTGAGCATTGTCAGCCCCAACTTATTTCCACAGTTAGACAGTTGTCTAACTATGGTGTCTTGATCTATAGGTGTCTTGATCTGTCACACATAGCATGAGCAGAGGGACTGAGAGTACTTAAAAAGATACATTTCTTAAATGTTGTGTGCAGGCTGGGCATCAAAGTATATGTAATTATATGTAAAATGCTTCTGGGGTTGAATGGTGTTTAAATGGTCTTGCTCATAATGAAGCCACAGCTCCTGTATTCAATCCCATTGTTTCTCTAACACTTCAGGATAACATTCAGACATCAAGAATGGTCTGCACTTTTCTATTATTAATTTTTTGCCTGAATCATTTTTCCATCCATCCTAACATTTTCATTCTCAGAAAAAATAAGTGCTGAGTTAATGCCTTTGTCATTGTTACTGACATAGTATAAAAATTAATAAAACCAGCATAGCGTAGCATAGCGTAGCGTAGCATAGCGTAGCATAGCACAGCATAGCAGAGTCTTTCATAGGAGTTTTTAGACGTGAGGGTGGTTATGTTTTTAAATTTAACTGAAAGACTAACTCGTGTGTTTACGGACAATACGATGTTAAGCGTGGCAAAATGCCAAGCAAAAATACAAAGTATTTGAAGTTATGCTATATTGACAGATTAGCTCCTGAATCAGTGACTGTGGCATAGTGGCATAGAATAATGGCATAGTATAAATTATTTTCAAAATAAAACTTTTTCAATACAAATTTTAGAATTCCTGAGAATTTTATTTCAGACTTATCTTGTTTCTCAGACAAAGCTGAAACCTCCAGTGTTGCCTGTAGGTGGCCCTGTCAGTGAAGCATCCTGAGACTGAGTGGAAATAAGGACTGAATTATGCTTTTACCCACTAGAGTGTCTCCAAATCAGGTTTGGCAAGAGAGAAAAAGGATGTCTCTGTTGCCATTTCCCATAATGTCCAAGTGGTATGAATAAACAGAAAACACCATTAGGGTCATCACATTTGTAACTGGTTTACTAATGTACCTTAGGACATCATACAGGTTAGCAGCTTAGGTTAATAAGTGAAATACTGAATATATACTGGACACGCACAGGAGAGTTCATTCTAGTATTTGTTGGATGGACACAGAACACTTTTGTAGAGACAAAGCAAAAAGTCAATGAGAAGAGACAATGAATTCTCTTCTTATGTGAACTGTTGGTCCTCTCAATATCATATGTAAACAGAAAACACAAGACAATTTTCTGCTACAACTTTAACTTCATTTTTCTACTATAGTTAAGAAAACACTGTATTTGAAACTTTCAGAACAGATTTATCCACAGGTATTAAATAAGAAGATAGAATTTTATAAAAAACAGAATTAAAATAGACGATGATTTCACATCACTTGTGTTGTGTGTACACACACACTGCTTTCATTCCAGACCAAATTATTTGTGTCAAACTTCACTGTAGGTTGGCTTTTTATGGCCACTTTTATGAACTCTTAACTGAAGACATTTGTGCTAACCCAATAGTTTTGTATTATACTAAAGTACTGTAAAAAATAACAAAATTTAATACATTACCTGAAGTGGAATTTGAGTTTTCATTGTTCTGTTAAAAACAAACAAAAAAACTGTATTAACAAGGTGGTTTTATGTTTTATCACTTTTGGTACATTACTAACCAGTCTGAAATACTTCTGATGACATGACATATAGTATAATAGTACATTTTACTGCATGAAGGTGAAATGATTTCCCTTCATGCTGTGAGCCAAATATAGAAGATCATATTGCAAATGGTGTAGAAAATTTATACAACAAATAGCTTTATGTTTTCTGAAGGAATGTTTGTCAGGGGAAAAACTACTCTTAATAAGAAAAAGTCCAGCATATCAAGGAAGGGCAATGGATAATCAATTGTACTTCTAAACTTCTAAACAGTAGAAGAAATGTTTGTACTTCAGGAATAAAGTGATGTTTTCCTGTTTACCTTCGAAAGCCAAAAAAAAAGCTTGTACTTTAACTAACATTCTATGAGTTCTAGAGTGTAGATGTTTTAGGCAACAAATTCAAAATAGTAACTTAATTCTTCCATCAAATTCTGTGTTGCTGAGAACACAGGTACATCAATTCTCTGTATTTTATGTGAACTGCTGTCTGCACTGGGACTTCTGTTGCCAACTTTATATCTTTTTCTACTTTCTGCCTTTTTTTAGTGTTTTGCTTGTAGTTTTATGCTGTTTAGTTTTCATTGTTTCTCTTATCTCTATGATTTACACTTTTTTTCTGTTTTTCAGTTAAAAAAAAATTACAGATGGGGTCTGTATGAAATAATTTGGAATCATTTTTATCGTATGTTTTGATCCTCAGCCTATTAGATAAGTAATTACTGTTTGTTTCTGCTGTTTGTTATGTTCATGTGGCAAAACAGTATGAAGTTAAATCACTATACAGCACCATGAGGAATGCAGCTGAAAACTGTTCTAAGTGAAATGGAAAGAAGGGTGAAAGGACAAGATTTTTCTTTTTCCAAGTAGGACTTAATTTCCAAGCAAAAGGGAAATACTACTTTCTCCAGTAGTCAACATGTAGAAAATATTCCATAAATAAATATGATATGATATTAAGTTTTGCAGGATCAGCCAAGTTATATTTAGTTTACCTGAATATAAAATGTCAGCACAAATGTCTCCTCCCAAAATAGCAGTACATAAGCATTTCATTAAAAAAAAAAAAAAAAGTGTATTTGTGTCATTGAAAAGTATCACTTCATATACTGGAGAGGGTTTTGCACCAAAACTGTTGCTCATTAGAAATTTGTTGCAATGGACATAATAGTGTATAGTTCATTCAAAACCTTTTTAACAGAAATGCAGAATTTGCAATAAAGATCTTTTACATACCTTCTTAAGTTCATCATCAAAGTATCTTGTTAAATAAGCTGCAGAATCAAGATATCCATGGAGAATAAAAAGTTAATTTCAAACCTGTTAATTAAAGAAAAGTAAAAATTTGTTGCCACTGGGAAAATATATGTCTCCTTCACATCTGCATCATCATGGCTTTACAACACAGCTTAAAGGAAATGGAGAAATAACATATCCTCTCTAGGGTTTTTCAAGCTTTTCATGTGCTGTAGAGTCATCTGAAGTAAATGTGAATCCAGTCATTAGTGTTCTTTGAGAGTATAATATATATATATATATACAAGAAAAAATTGTATAAGAATATATAAGAAAAAGAAATAATAACATTCCAATAAACCTGTTTTTGCTAACTTTGTATTCCCCGATCAACAAAACTGAATCATTATATGAGTGAAAGGGAGCTGGTTTTACAGGATGAGACTTTTAGAGATTTGTCTATGTCCTATTCCTAATTATGAGCATTGTGTATCATGCCCCTGCATAGGAAAACATATCTATACTTCTATCTATACTTCTATATACAACCTATTCTATTGGTAATATATTTACTGTTAATACCAATTAACAAGGATGAGTTCCTGCAGGGCTCCTTCGGGGCTTTAGAAGAGTGAAGTACTAAAGATCTTAGTCTTCTCTGTTAAAATAAATAAATAAATAAAAATTACTATAGTTGCTTCCATGTAACATATTTCAGTTTTTACTACTGCACTGTATTTGTCACCAGAGGGCAAATAAACATTGTTTATCATAATATAACAGATAATTCTTTAATGTAGACTCATTTTGCCTCCTATTTTTCACTTTCAGTGAATGGCTTATTGTAAACTAATTATAAGATATTTCTTGTCTCCATTTTTTACATCAGATAACATGTTGTTGAATGTCTTCATGTTTGCTAACCATCTGGGGACTAGGAGTATGATAGACGTAAATGAGCACTCAGGATGGTCTCAAATGCTCATGGTGTAGATAGTGAAAAGTCTGCTACACATCTTAGAGTTCTGTTAGACACTCAAGTGCCTAATTGGAAGACTATAGGAATTTTCCTTCTTAAAAGTTTTCATTCTGAATTCAAAAGCATAAAAAAATAAATAAATCTGAAGCAACGCCTGGTGCTCCTAATGCATTTCAACTTCACTTGCAGAAAGGTAGAACCTTACCAGGCACTTGATATTGACTAGCTGCATCTATTTCTTGCACTAATAAACTTTATTACCCCAGGATCATCAGATAAGTAGTCTGGAAGGGACCTTTAAAGATCATCTGTTGCAACACCCTACTCACAGCAGCACCAACTTCAAAGTTATACCCAAATTCAGAGGTAGATCCTGTTGCTCAAGACTTTGTCAAGTTGACTTTGAGTATATACAAGGATATAATATTTTCTTGGCAACTGGTTCCAGTGTTTGATTACTCCTAATGTGATTTTTTTCCTCTTAATAAGTGTAATGTTAGTATTTGCTATTGTTTCATTCTGTATATTTGACATTATTAGGAGAGAGCTTAGGCTGAGGAAATTAGTTCTACAGTCATTCTTGGACAACTCTGGCAAAACCACTGTCTTAGCAGATCTAGTTTCAGAGAACCAGAGAACGCCAGAACCAGAATACCAGAGTACCAGAGAATGACATTGATAGCAGTCTACTTACTCACAATATTTAGGATTGGTCTCAACGTCTTGAGCAGTGGCAAAAGAAAGGTTTTTATTTCTGGGTCCTGGCAAACTAGGATTGTTGCTTATATTCAAGATAGTCTTTCACTGGGCCAAGGAACTGGAAAGCATGAACAATAAGTACTTGAGATAGAGGTCATACATCTTCCATAGACTATAATTTATACCTTGGTGGATGGAGGTATCTATTCATATGGTTGGAAGCTGCTGCCTTTGTGTCAGTGTCATCTTTTTACATGACTGCTGAGAGCCAACTTGAGAACGAGTAAGGATGCACTAAATACAAATGAGAATGCTAATACTTCATAGCTAAATACATCACTAACTATGTGCTGAATTCATAGAGTTGGAAGTTCTACAGCCAGAGGGGATCATTATGTTCACCTTGTCTGACCTTCTGTGTTACATAAAAGATAGATTTCTTTAACCATTTTTAATAATTAAGGCCTATTCCTACAAAAATGACAACAACAACAACAAAATCCTCTAGATATAGAGAATCTACCTCATGGTAGTAATTCAAGTTATTGATTAGCCTCTATAAGAAAAACATACAACTTATTTTAGTCTCTAGTCCATAAAGGTTCAGTTTCTAGCTATTGTATAGATTACTGTGCTAGACACTTTATGAGGCTCATAATTACTAATTAAATTCAATGTTTGCTTTAAAAATATTTTATGAGACATCAGTCACTTTTCCATAATGTAAAATTTGAAATATTAATTAAATCCCTCCACTGTGTGATCCTAGAATATCCATGTCCTGTACCCACATCTGATTTCACTCCTATTTATTATTCTACTTCTCATTCTCCTATCTATTTCTACTCTACTACTTTCTGTAGCAGATTTAACATATGATACCTTCAGTTACTTCATGTGTGTTTAATATGTTCCTATAATAGCACAAAATCTTCAGGGACTCTGCTATCTTTTGGAGAAAGAGCATCCATAATTTTTGTATTTTTTTTCCTTTTTTTTTTTTTTCTGATGTCTAGTACATTTATTTCTAGTATATAACTCCATGCATCAGGTTTTTTTGTACTTATGTTGTCATTACCTTAACGGAGAGAGCTAGTGGACATAAATAGTATTGATTGACGTTACAACCTTTGTAATATTTTGACTCGACTTTTTCAAGAGCAGAAATAGCAGGACATTTATGGAAATTTTCAGTTTTTCTTTGGTAGGAAGGAAAGTTCTAATTAGAATTTAAATTTCTAATGGCATAAATGTGGGTAAGTGTCATCAAAAATCAACAAGTCTACAAAATTAGTAACAGATTGGAGAGGTCAGAGAACCAAAGAATCATAGAATTGTAGAAACATAGAATCATTAAGGTTGGAAAAGACCTCCAAGATCATCTGGTCCAGCCATCGCCCTACTGCCAATGTCACCCACTAAACCATGTCCCTAAGTACCATGTCCGACCTTTCCTTAAAGCCCTCAGGGACAGTTACTCCACCACTTCCCTGGGCAACCCATTTCAATGCCTGACTGCTCTTTCTGAGAAGACATGCCTCCTCATTTCCAACCTAAACCTCCGCTGGCACAACTTGAAGCTATTTCCTCTGGTCTTATCGCTAGTTATCAGCGAGGAGAGACCAAACCCCAGCTCCCCATAGCTTCCTTTCAGGTAGCTGTAGATAGCAATAATGTGTCCCTTGAGCCTTCTCTTCTCCAGACTAAATAACCCCAGTTCCCTCAGCCGCTCCTCATGGGACTTGTGTTTCAGGCCCTTCACCAGCTTCTTAGACCTTCTCTGGATATGTTCCATGGCCTTGATGTCCTTCTTGTACTGAGGGGCCCAAAACTGAACACAGAACTTAAGGTGCGGCCTCACCAGAGCAGAATACAAGGGGACTAATGAAGACACAACCACACTGCCATAAAGCCAGGCCTTGTGGGATGGTGCCATGTGGGGTGATGTTCAATGTTGTTTTGAATATTTGTTCTTTATTCTTGTTTCTTCCTACTAAGGATACTTTTAAAAGAGTTTAGGGATCATTATATTGCACCTTTGATATGTTCTTTTAGCTTTATTCTGTCTTTGGAGAAATGTGTTTCATTTCATTTAATAAAATGTATTTATGTTTTTGGTGGCTACGGTATAAAAACAATTCTTTGTGCAATATTAATTCCTGTATCTTCCTAACATTATTTCTGTTAAGCTTGCTGTTTCTGTCAAACACTTGGATTTATCTACATTTTTGATAGAGGGCAATTTTATATATCTCATACTGTCCACAGATTTTTTTCTAAAATCAAACACAGCAAAACTTTACAAAAGAATCAATGAAGCAGGTGATATAGTGTTGTTCTGTGATATTACTGAATTAATTCATTTACTGTGAATTCCTTGGTTTTATTGGATTATAATCTAGATAAAGTAGCAGTAAGATAGAGAGCATTATTTATTGCATACTTTTAGATTGAAATTAATACTAAAGTCTGAGGAAATTGTACCATGTGATTTATGAGCTTGATTTCAGTAACCTGAAAAAAATTAAAGCCTCAAATTAACTTCTTGGCTGGTGTGAATCAATAACATTATTTAGATTTATGCTCACTGTGGATATGATTGCATGTATTTAATTTCTTCATAAGTATATTCTTTCCTCTAGATATTTTATAACAAAACCCCCACAGCCACAATCTGGAATGTCAGGAATTATGGAACTGATTCCAGTGGGAGATTTGCATCGGATGAACCAATTTAACTTAGTCCTTTTTTGACTGGTAGCTGATCAAAAATCCAACAGGCTATATTGTGCCTTTACTTTCTGAAGTAGTGGCAGTTTGGGACACTTTTAAAGAGCTAGGAGATGGGTCTGCATTAATTTTAAAAACTGAATAAATCACAGAAAAAATGTGAAAATGATACACAATTCAGATCATTAATAGATCATTTCAAATAGGAATATATGATACTCCCTCTAGTGACGAAAAAAAAATCATTTCTAAATTTTTCATTTGAAATGCAGCATTAAGTCCATAAGATGACTTATTCAAAATGTTATTGACTAGTAAAATTTGGAAGCAATCTTTTACATTCTGGTGCTATATGGTATTATTGCTTACATATTTTGAATACTATCTGAACAAGAAACTCAAATGTTTCTTTAGACGTACTTGAATGCAAGATTTCTGGATGTGTATCATTATCATTAGTTCCATTTTCTGTGAAGACTGTGAATCACAGAACTTATCAGTGATGAATTAATTTTCCCTACTCAGTTAAAAATAAATTCATAAAAAAGAACAACTTTTAGTTCAATAATAAATAGGCCTAATTTGTACTCATGTTGCTTTCATCTTTATTTTTTTCTAAAATGACATTAAAATTCAATGTTTCTTATAGAAGATAATACATAAGCAATATATATAGTGCAAAAATTAGATTCAGTGGGTATGTAAGAGGTAGGCTTATGCAGTAATTATAAGATTACTTCATTTATAATTATTATCTTTATTAGATGTAATTCAGTCAACCAGTATAATTTATATACTTGCAAGACTCTTCTGGTTTAATAAAAATAAGTTTGCTCCCCTTGACAGCTTCATTCCTTAGATGAACTCAGTGTATTGAAAGCTGTCCTCTGCAAGCTTTCTTCTTGTGGAGTTCAGCCAACACAAAGCTTTGTTGTTGCTGCTATTGTTTTATTTTACTTTCAGAAAAACATTTACTATAGCTAAGTCAGAAAACGCCTCATCATTTTTATTCTTCATGGTCAACTAATATTCTTGGCTAGGTTTTCAAGACCTAAAGAATTATTAGATTTAATGTTTCTTTATTCTGGGATCTTTTTATACTGGAATTCGAATTGCATTATTTGAAGAAAAAAAATATATATATATTAAACCATAAAAATAAGAAATATAGTTAATAAATCAATGGTCTTAGTGCTATATTGTGCAGATTAAAAATTAAAGTCACAGTTTGATATGTGGTCTAGTTATTTAGACACTTAAGTCTAAAGCTATTTTCATCAAATGGATTAACAAAGACATTCCACTAGTGCTAGACCCATGTTGTCCACTGGTTGATAATTTTGTCTAGAGGATTTATTGAGCTCCTTGTCTATGGTAAACTAGTATTACAAAATGAGAGTTACAGTTGAAAATCTGGTAACCTGGAATACAAGGTAGATTACTTGAATGGTATTCTGTATGAGCTGGTTCAACAGTTGTATAAAAGAAGTCCAGTTGTGTGGGAAGTCTAAGGCTTTTTGGTAACTGAGGAGAGCGGAGTAGGTCATGTCAGTTGTAAACTGAGTTTGTAATTCTGGTATGCCTGTTCTATATATTCAGTGAAGTCCAGTCTGCAGCTAACCTTCACCAGGGTTAGAAGGAAGCCAGCCCTCTTGGGCAAGCTTAATCTCCTGAATGCCATGAGGAAGGGGTAGTGGTTAGCCACCCTGAAACACAGCTTGGTGGACAGAAATCAAGCAGTGGTCAGGCAATGGGAAACAACTTAAGAATGACCTCACAAAATTTGTGTAAGAGTGTTTTTAGTACAGTTCAAAATGCAAACTCATTAACTTAGTCTTCAGAAATGGTTTTAAAACACAATTTTTATTTTTCTACTAACAGAGTAAGTTCTTTTCCATGGTCAGATGTACCCGATGTTCTCTTGGTCTTTTACACTTCTCAGATGCTAGTTGCCAATTTAACAGCCACCCTGTAATATCTGACCATGTATTGATGTATAGTTCTTGAAGTAAGCAATGGGTGATAAATAGAAAAAAGAATACATACCTCCCAAGGGCAAACATGCAGTGTACGACTCTTCATGCGGGTTAACTCAAAATGATGTCTTCTGAAGACATTTTGGTTTATTACATCAATTCGTATCCTATTTTCATTCAGATTTTAGAAGGTAATTTACATTCTGGTTACTGGTTATTCTGTCTTTATATGCGCCAATTCAGATTCACATTCTGTTTATAGACAAAACTTTCAGAGAATGGTCTGCTTGTTGGATTGGACACTGGGTGGAAAATTGCCGGGTTTGTCAGTAGTACAGTAGTATGGTTTTCAGTTGAGAGTGGGAGGCTTTCTCACCGTTTGCAACTCCAAAGATCATTTGGAACAAGGAAAATTGATTGAAGTTGTCATTCCTAAACCAGTGAACTAGTTGCAGCAATGATGTATTTGAACCCATCTCATCCACAGCTAAATTACTCAAAAGTATGAACTGTCCGCTGTTAGTACCTGGGCCATATTTCAGATAAGTTCTTTCCAGAAAAGAGATATTTGGATAATTTGAGAAATCTCTTGACCGGTTTATTGATTATCTTTCGGGAGAAAACACCAGGGACCTGTAAGGCCTTGACTGGATTTGTCTAGTTAAAGCACCTTAACAGGAACCTGGTACAAAAGCATTTCAGCTGAGATTCATCTCATCTAACTTTAAGCACATATTGAAGGCTAATAGGTTAGGAGGCTACTGGCCCTAAATGCCTTTGGAAGTCAATGGGGAAGATAAAAGTGTCAATTTGACTACAATCACCCTCCACTGAATCCACAGAAAGCCTTGGTTGTTCGATCCTATAGCACAGACCTGAACTGAATTGTGAAATGCTTGTGAAACTATCAGTGTATATTACCCATTCCTTTAACAAGCTTTAAATTAGAATAGAACAGCAGAAGATTATTGTGTTGGTAAATAATGGCATAACAAATCTGCTGAAAATAACATTTTCTTTCTTTCTTTTTTTTCTTTTTTTTTTCCTCCTGAATTGGACAAAAATAAAAAAATAAAATAATAATTAAAAAAAAGATTAAAAAAATATATGTATTAAAAAAAAAGGACCTTTTTTTTTTTTTTAGGAGCTAGAAGAATAGCTGGAAAATCTGAAGGGCATATAACAAAGGAAAGTTTTCCTAATATTACTGTCAGCATTTTGATAAAAGCACACATAATGAAAGAAGCAGAAAAGCTTAAGTGGAACTTAAGTGGAACTGCTATGGAAGCAGTTTACAAGGATAATGGAATAAGCATTTCGCCCAGATTCTCCACTAGTCTCTTTGTGTTTCTAAATATGGATTTTCACTCTCATATGTGGAATCCATATGCAATTCTAAGATATTACCACTGAAAATTAGTTGAGTTTGCTGTTCTAGACAATTTTGAAAGGAAAATTGGGGTGTTTGGTCTGGAATCATTTGAATCATTCACACGACTTGGACCATACATACATATATATTTTAATTTAACAGAGTTTTTCCCAAACTGTAGATGACAACATTCCCTGAAAGCCCATGACAATACGTTAGAAAGTAACAGCACAGTTTGAATCATATCACCAGAGTTTCAACTATCTTGTGAGCAGGGATAAGGACATATGGTTTTGTTACTGAGGACAGCCTTTAACAGTTGTCAGAAACTTTATTTCACCAAAGGTGAATATAAACACCTACAACTAGTTATTATAACTGCTTCTTATTCCCCCACCCTGGGAAACTGAGTAGCTGTCAACAGTCTCAAGGGATCACAAGACAAGAGATGAGACTATAAGGCTCATACCTCAGAAATAGTGATTTAAGTTTGCTAGGGCTACTAGATATAATGGGAATAAGAATACGCAGTAAAAAAAATGAATTCATTTCATGAAGATATTTTATTTTCGAGAGATGATTACTGTGAAAAAGCAATAGCTATACAGTACATAGATATACAGAGCTCATGAACAAGACTGAAGTAGCAGAAATGCTAAGATGCTTAAAAGGAATGCCAACGCATATATAAATTATAATAGAAGGAATATTCACATTCTCTGCTAGCTGGGGAGATGGAATCATTGACCCACCCTCTTCAGGGAATTCAGTTTTCTGATATGAATTATTAGAGCTACAAATTCTTTAATAGTAATTAATTACATCTGCAAAAATAAAAGTAATATAATTAGAAATGTTTCAAGCTGATATAAGTACTTTTAATTTCCTCTGTTATCCTCAGTAGCAACAGATGCCAGTTCTTGCTATCCATTTGGAGTTAAAATAAGTGTAATTAAGTCATCTCTAGTGACTACTCAATTGAATGTTCCAAGGTTGATTGTTACAACTCATCATATCAGAAAATGAAACCTTACTGTACATGAAAGGCAGCAATTTTAATTAGCCAATTAGAGTTACACTCACCAACAACTTTTCTTTCAGAACTACCAAAACCAAGAAGAATATCAAGGTCAAATCTTTCCAGTTGTCCTAAGCCCATCTCTATTCAGACATAACCTTCCACTTAACACTTACATTCCACTGGAAGAGGGAAATTGTCCGTTACTTGGAACAAGTAGTCTTCATGAAATTATGTTCACCAAAGCTATAGTTATACTTCAGAATTAATTCCTGTAGGAGACAATAATAGCAGGGGGCTTCTCCGCATTCAGAATTACATGTGGTATTTATTTCCTCGCTTTCACTGCATTTGACTCCTTTGAAGTTAAATCTAAGCTTATTTTTTCTATCTTCAGAAGAATTTACAGGGCCTTTAAAATTTATTTAAATACTTAAAGATAGTCGCTATGTCTAAATCTGCAACAGACACTTTTATGTTTGTGAATATGCAATAAAATAATGACTCTTGCATAAATAATTTATTTAACTTGTTGCTGAGGAATGTTTATTTATTTATTTATTAATATAAGTTTAGCTGAGAATACTTTTATTCCTAAAAACAGATGGGAAGATATCTGCTTCAAATAGTTTTTTATTGTTGTTGTCATCATCGTCTTTTTTTTTTTTTTAATGAGAAGACATTTTTATTTGGGGAGGGTGGATAATTTAATATAAAAACTAAGATGGTTTAAAAAAAAATACACCTCTTTTCTGAGTAACAGAGTGGAAGTATTCCATGACATTTTCATTTCTCTGACAGAAGGAGAATAGTTTTTCCATATCACTGTTTTAAACTGGATTTTTGAGAACAACAACAACAAAAAAAAAATCAAACGTGTTTCCCTGCATAACTGCATAAATTCATAGTTCAGTCCAAACTTTACTGCCTTTGAGGAATAGTGGATGAAGAAGAACAACAGAAAAGTTTTTTTAGCAAGGAATCCACAAATTATTGTGAATATCCTACTTTTGCTGTTTGTAGTGAAATGTAAGAGGAGGAAAGAGGCAACAAGATGCCGTCTGTTGTTTTAGAAAGAGGCAAGAAAACATGTGGTTGTTATGTCGAGGTGCAGGAGAGGTACAGCATTTCATAGCCTGTAACTTTCATGTGAGAAACGTGCTTCTGCACGGACAGAGCAACACTGCTGTGGGAAGCAGCCTCACAACATGAATCCTCCTGCTCAAAGCATTCCTGCAGAATGTTGTGGCATTCTGCAATAAGACATCTTGTCTAGCGCTGATGGGATCCCTACTGCGGGAATACAATTGCCTGTGTCTCTGCTCAGCTTCTGCTCTGATGTCTGGATAGCAGTTGGCCACCAGGGATTTCAGCTGTGAATCTGCCAGTGGTGTTGCGCACCGTATTGCAAAGCCAATCATTCATTTCTTTGAACTCTGTTCATTCAATGTGAGTGTAGCAGTATCTGCTATTACATATGGGGGGTTTTGTCACCAAACCAAGGCCTAGGCCAGCTGCCTGGTGAATGGTGCACAGATCAGGCTGCATATATCAACTCTGGGGCAAAAGCCAAGGAGTAAAACTGTCAAAACAATCTATGGACTGGAAGACAGAGAAAACACAGTGAATGCAAGTCTCTTCTAACAGAGATCATCTGTTGTAGTTTTCCAAAGTACTTTTTTATTCACCATAAGACACAAACTCTAAATTGTCTTGTGCCCCCATGCCTTGTTGGATAGATATTGTCCAAAGATACAATAGGACACAGCTATGAAAACTATGAAGGGAGAATTTTAGACTTGTGTTGAAGACAGCTCCATTTTAAGTACTGATATTTACTTATTTTTTCAGAATAAATTCCTTTCATCTTTCTGTGTCATCTGCCTTAATCCGTAAATAACTCTTAAAATACTGTTATTGTTTCATACTATTGATTCATTAATTAACCATTCTGTATTATTGACACAAACATCCAAAACAACTGAAGTGAGTTTGGGTTAGGAACATCTGTGGGTGGTTTCTAGGGAAGGCTTTTCCTCAGTCCTGATTTTAATGCCTCTAAAAGCAAGACTGTAGATCTCTAAAATCCATTTATAAATATTTTGAGAGATTTAGCTAAACACTTCACAAATCCTTTTATAAATATACTATTAAATAGACATAATACAGTGTGACTAGCTCTGTAACGTTTGAATAAAATATTTAGAGTTAATATCAGCTTTTTTTTTTCAGTTCAGAAGTTATTATTGCTGGCTTTGAAGGACCTTTCAAGGGACACTATGGTCTGTGTATGATTTAAACAGGTTCTTCAGTTCTCTGTAGCAACATGTATGAGCTGCCTAAGAAAAGTCTTCTACAACAGTTTATTCATAATGTTAATAAAATCAAGTGGTATAAAAGCAGGTTCTGTTGCCGATAGTGGAAGTGTTGCCCCTTATTGCAGCTCTGCTATGTTTCCGGGATTTCTTAAAGTACAGCAGAATAATATGTGGTATGAACAGATGTTTTGCTGTCAAAGTTCAACAAACTAACCCAAATCTCACTTAATAATATTTAAATTGGATGCTCCAGTCACTTGGACCTTTAGTAGGTATAATATAATTGCTAGCCCTGGGCAAAAAGTCATCTATAATAGATGACTGTTTAGCAGGCCCACTCATGTCTGTAGTCTACTATGCAGGTAATTCTTTAACTACATCACCCCTTCTTAAAGGGTTCTGAAAATATGACATTTCCCAGAAAAAAAGTTCTGTTCCTCCAAAGACCTCAAGAAACCATGTTCTAATTAAGCTTTCCTAGTTGTACAAAGTATTTTGCATGTAATTAAGTGTATCTTTATTTTATTAGTAAGATCAAAAGTAAGATCTCATTATCCAAAGACTTATAAATCTGAAGGAATATATGGAAACACAGATATGCATGCACACATGATTCTCTCATCAAAATGCCCTAATCCATGGCTTGATTTTTCAGATAGTTCTCTTTTGCACATATATTCACTTTCATGTAAAACCACTTATTTATAGTGGACTGAAGGTATATGTGGGTGTAAACAACTTTGTGCAACAGGAGTCAAAGCCTAAACTTCCAAAAGCTTGAAGCTTTTTTGTCATGTTTTATTGTATAGCGTTACCTGAAAGAGTGGAAATCCATGAAAGAGCAACAGTAAGTACATAAAAAATATACAAAAATAATGTTCAACTTTATTATTTTCATGGTTGATAACTAATTCTTGCTTTGAAACAAACAAACAAGCAAAAGAGAACAACAACATGCAATCAAATTTGAGGCAATAATGTGTAATTCAGAATATCTCATAATTGATTTTTTTTTTTTTCATCTTTTTCACTTTTTAAGCATCACATTCTTTCAGGAACCTATCTAACTTTTGTATTGTCCATAATTTGCCTGTTTGATATTTTCAAGGAATTATGCAGAAAATATTTTAAGTGTTTATGAAATCTGCATTAAAACAACAGATTTTCTGATTGTTCTTACAAGTATCTTCTGTAACATTGCACGCTTAATTTTATAAGAATATGTTCTTGATACTGAAAAAGAGATGTTTTATTTGCTCAAAGGTACTTCTATGTAACTTGTATAGTTGGGCTTAATGCTGGGTCAGAGTAGTTCTTAAAAGAAAATACCCTGCAGACTTAATGAGGAATTCACTGACAGCAGGAAAGTGACCCAATTCAAATCATGATTACTAGGCAATGAGTTACGTGCCTTTATAGAGGGAATATATTTGGTATATACACTGTTATATCAGTGTCTGATACAGGTTGATAACATCATGAAAATGTAGTGGTCAGATCCTCACACAGTGTAATATGCAGCTCTGGATATGTCACTATTTATTTCAAATAAAAGTCTTCCTTTATCTGTCTCAGTCTATAGCTCTTCTGCTAAGGTTTCTCCTTCTCCGCGTGTCTTACTGGTTCCAGTGACCCTCTCATAACTCTTTATTAGCTCTACAGATTCATAATTAACAAAATTAATAATTAACTTCCCTGCCACCAACAGCACTCTTGAGCAAGAACTACTGTCATTCACATATCCTGATTTTACTTGCTGGTCAACTCCGGTATGACTTAATAAATGATATTGGGGCTCTTTTTATGTGCATTTTACAGTGTCAGTCATGTTGCACACAAAAACAAACAAAAAAACAACAAAACAACAAAAAAAATCAAAAGAATGTCAAAAACAATGTTAATCCCAAGATATGCTAGAACCTGTTAACAATTTGGGTTAGGTTTTTATTTTAAGAGGGTTTTGTTTTTGTTGTGTTTTTGTTGCTGTTGTTGTTGTTCTTGTTGTTGTTCTTGTTTGTTTGTTTGTTTGTTTTTATGATCCAAATCCATTGTCCATGTAGTAGAAATTCTCCGACTAACTTCAGTGGACAAGGGACTGAGGCATCTATTTCTTATATTATTTCCACTACTATCATTGTGTATTGATGATCCACATGGAAAGGAAAACCTCCTTTTTAAATCACATGAATCAAACACCTAGTAATGAAAGTATTCTGTCCATAAGTTCTTTTTCCCTTAAGCTTGGGTCAGAAAACCCTTGAGATGATAGTAAAAAAAATAAAAAAAATAAAAAAACTTTCTTCCAAACATTGTCTGATTTTTCTCTCCATGTACAGGTAGCATTGCAAATAATGTTGCAGTCTCACAACTCAGCAAGAGCTAAATGCCTGGTCTTGCTTCATTGTAGAACATTTAGCCCCTTTACTAACGTGTTTGAATTGATAAACCTGAAGATATTCTTCATAATAAAATGTGTCAATATCCTCTTTATTATTGCAATTTGAAATTATTACCTCTCAAAAATATTTTCAGGAATGTGAAATTCAGTTTCTGCAATTATTTTTCTAGAGATGCAAGAGAAATTGCTGGTATACCACACTTAGAAAGATGAAAACCTTTTCTCTTTATGACCTGTAGCAAGAACGGGCTTACGGCACTGTGTTTTATGTTGTTAGGAGAAGTATCATAAACACTTGGAAACACTTTCTGCCTTCTAGTACCTCTAAAATCACTTTACTTGAAAATTATGTTTGTTATGCTCTTCAGCTGGGAATTCAGTAGATCAAGACAAATGTGGTGTTTTCTTTGCTTAATTCAGTTAGTAATTTGACAAGACAGGTATAATTTCCCATACATTTCAGTTCCTCACAACAATAGTGTCCCTGAGTATTTTGGCAAATGAACAAAACAGCTAATTAAACATCGTTGAAATTTTCTAAGGCAAAGTGTATACAAGGTCATATCAAGGGCTCAGCTGAAGTTTATTAAAGATTAGCAGTCTGTTTCTGCAGGAGGGATCCCTCCAGCTACTGTAATGTATGACAGCCTGGCATAGTGATTTCTCTGGAAACAACAAGCTGTTGTACACACAACAGAACAGAATTTGTTTTACAGAATAAATTTTCAGTAGAATGTCTTAGAAAGGGCTTGATATATTAAAGATCTTCTTGTCTTTATATTTTGTTATATTTGTAGCAAATACGCACAATAACATTTTATTTTTCACTATACATTTGGAAAATGAATCTAGGAGTAGGTTATGCAAAAAGGGCTAGTTTACTACTCTGTAACTCATTTACACTGTAAAGCCTTGTGGCAAAGACGTACCTCTGCTTTTTTACTTACTTCTTTCAATAGGAACTAATCTGCAACTCCTAATGCAAATACAGCAAAATAACAGTGAAGGTGTCTGGACAGGAAAGAAGTGTGCCATGTTTGCCCTTAACTTGCAATGAAAAAGGGTAATAGTATAAATATTTATAATGTACCTAGAAGCCCACAGCATTGAAAACTATGCGTACGGTTTGTGAGTAGGTAAAGGACTAAGACCTTTATTTCTGCTCTCTTGCCCATCATATAGACTATAAATGAACACTAGTGTGTTATCATCCTTGTAATGGTGTCAATGACTATAAGATATGGATTATTTACTGTGCAAGGATGAAGTGTTCTTGAAAATATGTCTCTGGTACTGAGCACAGGACACCTTCTCATCTTTACTGTCATAGTTCTGGTGATTTTAACTAATATTTGTAATCCTATACTGACACATAAATAAATTTGGTTCTTTTCTTATTACAGAAGTACATGGAGTTAACAATAATATTGAGAGAGAACCTTTCCTGCTTTTGAAAGTAGCAGAGTTGGACAGAGACTGTGAAGATTCAATGATTTTAAAGAGCAGAAATATTTGGGGAAGTCAATCTGAATATCTTGTTCTTACATAAGCACTAAGAAATATCATACACTTGTAATCATACACTTGGATACCAAGATTAAAAATAAAGAAAAGAGGCGTATTTCTTAGTTGTTTTCCTGTCTGTGGAATCTGGTGTGGAGCTTTCTAACACTAGAGTCCTTCCAGGGTTAGTAATTCTAAAATACTTTTACTAATAATGGGAATTTGGATTGAACACTACATGAATTGACCATTTTTCCAATCTGCATTAGCAATCAACATTAAAATTCTACGTTAAATGTTATTTATTGTTCCCCAAGCTCATATAAGCAAGATTTCAATTGCTATTAAATTAACACACTCCTTTTCTTATTCATTGTAAAGATTTCTTATCTGTCTAAATTTATACCCTCAGGTGCCTAACATTCAGTTAAAAGAAAAATGCACTTCCAAAAGTTGTTCATGTAAATGGTTTCTTATTCCTCTCCAGAAAGACAGCACCACCATATAACACCGATAACATATAACACTGAGCTCAGAATGCCTGCACTGAAGTGTGATCATTCACAATATTTGTCCTGTATCACAGAACAAACAAGATGCAAAGGCAAATGTTCTTTTTCTTTGAAAACATCTGCCACATAGATTAAATATCTCTAAACTGTACAAAGTAGCCATCTTGAAGTTATAATATATCCAGACAAAATAGTAGCTTGATGACTACTAACAGTCACTCATACGACCCCAACTTGTTTTTGAGAGCAAATCAGGGAACTATACAAGTACTGCTGATACATCCTGATCGCAGTCAAGATTAGCCTGTGTTTAAAAGTCATGAAATATTATAGCATAGTCCAGTACTTTTTGATTATGAGAATTAGAATTTGAGGGTGACATTATGAGTAATATTAAAAATTGTTCACCCTCTGCAGTTTTGCCTGCAGATTTCCCCACATTGTATACAATCTGATATCCATAACTCTACATATAACTTTGCTTGCAAAACTTTAGGCTTTTGGATTTTCTGTACCATGCTGTGCCAGCTGATGTGGTTTGCTTTAGATTCTGGCTTATAATTCAGGTTAAGTCTTCTGAGAATAGGCAGATCTCTTTGCCATTGCATAAAATTTGTCTGTCAAACTGTGAAAGTTTTTAAAAATTAGAAAGCTCAGAACTGATTTTTTTAATTTTTTTTATTTTTATAATGACTGAATTAATGAAATTATAACCTATCCTGGACTGGTTAGAGGTAGACAGTTTAAAAATTAAAATAAGAAGCTTAAAGCTGCTTTTAATTGAACATTTTTATAGCCAAGGTCTCTCCTGAACTGTTCATCCTGATCTGACCCAGTCTTTTCTCACAGACTTTCTCACAGACTTTCTCTCAGTCTTAAGCATGTACAAGTGAAATTTATGTTTGAACAGTTGTAGGAGGAGTCAGCATCAGAAAGTTTTATAGTCTTTTCAGGCTTGCAGATTGACAAGCTCATAAAAGCTTGTCAAGGACAAGGATGAGTCAAGAACAGTCAGAATCATTACAGACAATGTAGTACAAGCTCCTGCAATTTCTAAGGTACCTACACACCATCAGGTAACTTATACCAGTCATGGTTACTTGCAAGTTATTCTTTGTGTGTCTTCTGTTCAACAGCAATGATAGATTGCATTTGTCATAAATATGCACAATGTAAATATGCCTTGCTGTTTTTGATCCTGCAAGATCTAAAAGTATCATATTCTTTCATTATGGAATTCAAAGATTTTTTTTTCCTATGTTACCATAGTAACAAAATGGTAACTGGGTTCCTATGTTCATTTTACATTAATAAAAAGCGAAACATTATAAGCAGTAGGAACTGTGTCCTGTTAAGCCTTGATTCTGTATAGCAAGAGCTGCTGTGATTCTGTAAAAATATGAGGCTTGGAATTAATCTTGTTTTAATTCTTGAATTACTGTAGCTTTCAGGCCTGCTTATCTGTCTATATGACTGTAGTTAATGGCAAAATCTATTAAGAACAGAGACTCTAGTTTAAAAGCAAAGAAAAATAAAAATTGTCTATGATCTACAAGATTCTTATATATAGACTTCAATGTTCAGATCTTGATGGATATTTAAGATTCTCCAGTAACTGCCTCTAAATCTGTTAACGTGTACATTGCAAAACCTATGGGGTTTACAGAAAGGTGTAAAGAAGGTAGAAGTATTAATAGCAGCAACTCAGTTCCTCCAGGGTAGAGGAGTAAAAGAAGTGATAACTATTGATTACTCCATTAGCCAGGGAATTGCTTTAACCATTTGCAAGATCTCAGGTCCTCCAGGCTGAGGGAATGAGGACTGCTGCAGGAGGAAAATGGGACTCAGTAAGATTTTATCAAGAGCAATAAAATTCTGTTGGGAATGGAAAGTGCTGTACCTGGGATAAGAGTCACCCTGAACAAATGCAGCTAGTGATCATGGTTTGCTCTTGCCTCCGTTTTTTGGAGGTGATTGATATCCTGTAGGATATGACTCAGTTTACAACACCATACAGAGCTCTCCTGAAGCAGACTCCCCAAGGATTATAAGAAAAGAGGGTGGAACATTCCATGTTACCATTTGAGTGAGAATATTGTCTCCTGGCATTGTAGAATATATATAGAAGGTACATGCAGAAACGGCAAGCATTTTTATAGAAAACCTTATTTTCCTTGAAAATATCCATTGTGTAATTTGCCCATTTCCATTCAACCTTAATGATGAAGGATCTCCATTTCTACGCTGGGATTCCTAGTGAAGCTATGGGGCACAAAAGAAATGTAGAAAGGAAAACATCAGAATCACTGCTAATTATTTAGTCACCTAGCAAAATCAGTGGGAAACTGGGTTTATGGAGACTGAATTAACAAGCTGCTGTCTATAGCACACTAAAATGAAGTTCTGTTTTTTTTCTGTTTTACAACAAAAATCTGTTAGTTTCATCTTGAAGTAGAATAGGAACTTTTTGAAATCTCAGAGTGTTATAGAACTAGATAATGATTGCATCAGATGCTCTAAATAGAAGGTATCTTATGGCTACCTAACGTGGGGATCAGTGGTGTGTAATTTGAATGGAGAACAGGGTAGAGTTAAGGTGTGTGTTAAGGATACAGAATTAGCCTGTAATTGGAATATGCATTTCAGCTGAAAGATAGCAGCTTAGACAGAATACTCAATTCATAACGTGCAGGGCACATGCAAACATTCTCATGTATGTACCATACCTGAAAGAATATGACAAGTCACATGAGGGCAGAAAGGTCCACTCTCTAGATCCCAACTGAAGAGAGAGTTTCAGAATCTAAAAGCTACTCCATTACACTGTTCTGGAATAACTGAGACGTATTGATGACAATAAGAAAATTAAGTCTACATGAGTTGGCCAAAGGTAGAGACCAAAGTAGAGAAATGCAGGGATAACTGCATCTGTTGCTGGACCTGCTATGAGACTTTGCAGTCATCCATGTGGAATAAGGTTGTTGAATATATAGGTATTTAAAAAATAAAAATCAAAAAATGCAGTGTATTAATACTTTCTATCATAGAATCACTGAGAATTTGCATTGACAGGGAGATCAGTAGGTCATCTGGTCCAACTTTCCACTCAGAAAAGAAATTACCTCCTATTGTGGTTTAGCCCCAGCAGGCAGCTCAGCACAACACAGCAGCTTGCTCACTCTCCCCAGGTGGGACAGGGGAGAGAAATGGAAAAGTAAATGAGCAAGAGCTCATGGGTTGGGACAAAAACAGTTCACAGGGTAAAGCAAAAGACACAGGTACAAGCAAAGCAAACAAGGAATTAATTCACTCCTTCCCATCATCAGGCAGGTGTTCAGCCACTTCCAGGAAAGCAGGGTTTATCATGTGTAATGGTTTCTTGGGAAGACAAATGCCATCACTCTGAGCATCTCCCCCTTCCTCCTTCTTTACCCCAGCTTTTATTGCTGATCATGACACCACATAGTATGGAATCTCTCTTTGGTCAGTCTGGGTCACCTGCCCTGCTGTGTCCCCTCCCAGCTCCTTGTGTACCCCCAGCCTCCTCACTGGCAGGGCAGTACGAGAAGCAGAAAAGTCCTTGGCTCTGTGTAAGCACTGCTCTGCAGCAACTAAAAATGCTGGTGTGTTATCAACACTATTTTCACCAAAAATCCAAAACACAGCCTTGTCTGTGAGCCTCTACAAAGAAAATTAACTCTGTCTCAGCCAAAACCACGACACGTGGAATATTGTGTTCAGTTCTGGGCCCCTCAGTTCAGGAAGGACAGGGAACTGCTTGAGAGAGTCCAGCACAGAGCCACGAGGATTATTAATTGAGTGGAGCATCTCCCTTACGAGGAAAGGCTGAGTGAGCTGGGTCTCTTTAGCTTGGAGAAGAGGAGACTGAGGGATGACCTTATTAATGTTTATAAATATGTAAAGGGTGAGTGTCAGGAGGATGGAGCTAGGCTCTTCTCGGTTACATCTAATGACGGGACAAGGGAGAAGAGGTGCATATGGCCAAAATGGGTTCCGCTTAAATATGAGACAAAACTTTTTCACAGTGAGGGTGACGGAGAACTGGAACAGGCTGCCCAGGGGGGTTGTGGAGTCTCCTTCTCTGGACACATTCAAAACCCGCCTAGATGTGTTCCTGTGTGACCTGATTTAGGTGTTCCTGCTCTGGCAGACGGATTGCACCAGATAATCTTTCAGGGTCCCTTCCAATCCATAACATTCTGTGACTCTGTGACACCTCCATGTGTTATGTAATTTGTATTTTTGTCTGATTCTTCAATAATTGTTAAACTTTTGGTAATCCTAATTTGGCCATAAAACTTATTGAAGAAACAATGAGAGGTATTTGTCTAATATGCCAGCTTCTTCCCAGTGCCACATCTAGGAACAAAACAGACTTCATTTGCTAAAGTTTGCATATCTCTTGTGTTTAATGACGAAGTTGCCATTCCTGTCAATAGACATTGGGAGTGAAATATTTCTCAGGAGACAGCATGCAGATCAAACATCTGATGCCTGGGCTGTTAGCAGAGCTCATGGGAGCTCAGGGGCTTGCCAGGATCCCTGTGCTTCTGCAAAGTTATCAGAAGAGACTGGAGATCTTTGAGGATGCTGCTGCATCCCCAGCGGTCAGATATTCCATATGGAGTAAATTCAGCATATATATGGACACTTTAAGAGTTTCAGTGCTATAATCATACCCTTCCAGAAATTCTATAGTAATTATCCTACTTAACCCATTTCTACAAATATGAATTTGTATAGATAACTGACAAATAAGAAGAGTTTTACTTCAAATGTTATAATGAAAAGGAAATTGAAATCAGACTAATGAAGGAATGAGGGAAAATGTCTTATAGATTTATAAAAACATATTCCTGATGTTGGCTACTGTGGTGGTTTTACTCGGGTGGGTGGCTGAGCTCCACCACAACCACTCTCTCACTCCCCCTCCTCAAAGAGGAACGGGGAGAAAATATGATGAAAAGGGCTCAAGGGTTGAGATAAGGACAAGGAGATCGCACAGTAATTATCATGACAGGCGAAACAGACTCAGCGTAGGGAGATAGTAAGATTTATTACCTATTACTAACAAGCTAGAGAAGTGAGAAACAAAGAAAAGAAACCAAAAGCACCTTCCCCCCCATCCACCCTCTTCCACCTCCTCCCCCCGAGCGGCGCAGGGGAACAGGGGAATGGGGGTTGTGGTCAGTCTATAGCGCTTCTTCTCCACCACTCCTTCTCGGTCACTCTCATCCCCTGTGCTGTGGGGTCCCTCCCACGGGATGCAGTCCTTGCTGAACTGATCCGGCGTGGGCTGCCCACAGGCAGCAGCTCTTCAAGAAGTGCTCCAGATATGGGTCCGTACCACAGGGTCCATCCCTCAGGAGCGAACTGCTCCAACCTGGATCCCCCACGAGCAGCAGCTCCTGCCAGGTCACCTGCTCCTGCGTGGGCTCCTCTCCACGGGCTGCAGGTCCGGCCCGGAATCTGCTCCGGCAGGGGTCTTCCACAGGCCGCAGTCTCTGTCAGTGCAGGTCCACCTGCTCCACCGGGGGCTCCTCCACGGGCTGCAGGGTGGAACCCTGCTCCACTGTGGTACTCCATGGGCTGCAGGGGGACAGCCTGCTTCACCATGGTCCTCGCCACAGGGAACTTCTGCTCTGGCGCCTGGAGCACCTCTCCCCCTCCTTCTTCATTGACCTTGGTGCCTGCAAGGCTGTTCCTCACTCCTCTCACTCTCCCAGCTGCTGTGTGGCACAGCGTGTTTTGTTTTTTTTTTCCCTGTCTTAAATATGCTCTCACAGAGGTGCAAAACAACATCACTTATTGGCTGAGCTTTGGTCAGCTGTGGGGCCCTTACCAAAAATGGGGCAGCTTCTAGATCCTTCTCACAGAAGCCACCCCTATGGCCCCCTGCTACCAAAACCTTGCCACATAAACCCACTACAGCTACTAAAATATTTTCTTCTCGGGTCTTTGTCATAGCCAGTCAGGCTGCTTTTGAGAAGCAGTGCCTACAATGAACAGTTCAGATAACATAACTAAAACACCATTATGTCTTTATGTCTTCACTGACAACAAGGAGTTTGGATAACTCTGCAGTGCTTCACCAAAGCCAAGCACCAGCCAGTAGGAATCACCAGGAGCACAGAAGTCCTGTCATTGTCAGTGAGAAAAAATGACACATTTAATGCGGTTCATCACACAGAAATATCCATTAGATCTAAATGAAGAGTGGAATTCAGTATGAGATTGAGACCTACGTCTTAGGGCTTAATTCAGTTGCTTAAACACAGGATCCTAGCAGTAGGTGAAGTGCCCTAGAGTATCCTCCTTGGTTCCCAGTTTCCGTTCCAGAAGGATGTGGGTCTGCCATATGCCTTTGTATTTCTACTGCCTTTATGTAGACATTTGAGATATCTCAGACACGAAAAGAGACCTATGTATAGAAAAATGAATTGAGCTCATAGCAGGTAGGCAGATGAATAGCTCTGTTGCTTCTACCATTGACAAGATCTCTGTTGACTTCAATAGTTCATGCACATGAAACAGCTGTAGACAACTACACTTAATTTTCTTACTCTTACAAATAAACTCCTCCCTCCCCCCCCCCCGCAAAAAAAAAAAAAGACTCTTTGGGTTTAAATTCAGGTGTCTGAATAATATGCATCAAAAAGTAGATGAAATAGATTCTGACCTGAACAGATTCCTGAGTCACTAATGCATAATATGAGAGTCAGAATACAGTGTTTAATATTAAGTGGATTAATAACTAAGGAAAAGACACTGTCTTTTGCAAAACATTGTGATGTTATACTTTTGTCCAGGAAATGGAAGACTTAGTTCCTATCCACTTCCTAGTGCCAACAATCTTGAAACCAAACCCTACAAGTGTGATGCAATCACTACAGTATAGGAAAGAATTGATTAATATGTGTCAAACACTCTGAAGCTGAGGAGGACCTCTAACTCTCCCATCTCCAAATGGAGTTTTGAGTTGTATTTAGTGGTTTCAGTCAAAATAGGGATAGCCTAGTCACAAAATAAATAAATAAATAAGTGGGCAGTTAGGAAATTAGATGAAATTCAGATTCTTTCTTGCTAACATCTCAACTTCTCCTAGCTAAGGCTGAGTCATTTCTCACCATGTATGAAATATTTTCTGTCGGCATTTATAGAACTCTGTCATCCAGAGATGACAATAGAGGCAATAACTAAATTTAAGTACCTCTGTAGGTTGACAGCACAGTTAGCAGGTGATCTGAATCACTCAGTCTCTTAATCTTATCCATTTATCAAGTCCACTTAAGGAACTGAAACAAGCAGTATGAACATAACCTTTATACATTTACTTACATATTTATTACTTTGTGTACTAAATAAATGTTTAAAAGAGCATGGAATGGATTATTTGTAGACAACACTTTGTTTGAAGCTACAGAAAATACACATTAAAAAGTCCTGTTACCTTTGAATTCCTGGTCTTTGTAGCAATGTAAAAGGAATAACAATATGATACATTTTCATTAGTGAGAATAAATGATCTGGGTTCAAAGAGTGTTTATCTCAGCCTTACACATACATCTCATATAACTCTGTAGGCTTCCATAGATGTAACTGTATGGTCTTGAAAGACATTCTGTAGAAGGCGATGTGCTACATATTGTGTTGTTTATAGAGTTTTCTTTATAAATTGTTCAAAACTTTCAAAAAGATCATTCTACGTTTAGGTCATGTATTTGACAGCGTACCTTTCTTATTGTTAATAGGCACCACAAGGCCACATAAGGAGGGGGAAGTCCCTGGTGTGGACTATATTTTCATCACTGTTGAAGATTTTATGGAATTGGAGAAAAGTGGTGCTCTCTTAGAAAGTGGAACATATGAAGGTAAGTACACTTTTACTGCTAAATCTGTCTCATCTTTCCATTATGCTTTTTTCTAATTTGATGGAATTGCATTGGGATATCCCGTGTCATATATGTAGAAATGTGTCATTTCTACTGATACCAGGCATTTGTGAAGAGCCATATGGCAATTATGAAAATATTTTCATATGTGAAATTTAAATGCAGATGGGTGCATTGTAATTTTAGCATATTATACGAGTTAAGAGAAACAAGATAATACATTGATTACAGTTATAGGAAAGAAATACTATTTCTTTATGGCAAATACCCAAGGATATTTCCACAAATTTTAAGCTATCAACTCCATTTCTAACATAGGACAAACAAATTCTAAAACAGAAATCAGTTGTAAAGCTGACGATTCTTTGCATGTGTGATCTTGCAAATACCAATGTATATCAGAGGTTGAAGCAGCACTATTTAAGTAAAACAGGAAGGATTTGCTGTCGTCTCTTATGAGCTTTGTAAAGTTATTGGGAAGATAATTTTGTAATATGACAGAGGGATAGGAGCTGTCCTAATGACTCCAGGAAAAATAGCTGCACATGGGGCAAAGAACAAGAAACTTTGTGTAGAGAAGGATCCCCAGAAGAACTGTTGATTCATCTGATTCAAATCTTTCCCAAAACATAGCTATCCTGAAAGTGAAACTACCATGGCAGAGCCTTTAAATAAAACCAGAATTGTTACAGTATTTAAACCTCATGCTTCTTCGAAATGTATTAGTATTTAAGGTAACTGAATAGTGGATGGATCCTTTTACTGTAGTCTTCAATTTTGAAAGCAAAATGGCAGTGAACACCCTTTTTATGAAAAATATGACCTATACATATGAGAATAGCTATGTGAGTAGAACCACTTACAGGAAGCAGCCCCGTATTTTCACCTTGCAGCAGAAAATGCAATGAAGACATTTTGTCCTGACTTTGTCCCTGTCAAGGAAAGCATCTGAAGATAAATAAGCTATTCACCCCAAAGAAAATCATTAGCTGTGTTATAAATACCAGGAAAGAAAATAATCCTTTCTCACCTAATCAGCACAGAGTACCCACCGGAAAGTAAATAAATTTTCATAAAGAGTTATATCAATACAGAAATTGTAACAAATATTTCCATTAACAAAGGTCAAATAAAGGAAAATATATCTTCTTTTTCTTTCCTACTTTTTTCCCACTGTCTGACACCAAATTAGAAGTTATAGTTAGAAGGTAGTTATAGGTAGAAGTTATAAATATTAATAGAAGTACAACACCACAATTTTACGTTTTTCTGACATGGATTAAGTAACAAACCTTTCTGGAAGAACCTTTTTGTTACCTTAGGTGTTCGAAGCTAACTTTAAAGGAGCTTAAGCATAGTCTGTCTTTGCTTGACCATGTAATTTCATTAGTTTGTAGCAAGTCTGTAGAGATTGAACTGCTAGGTTAAATTAATTCACAGTGCTCTTCTGTCCCTCGAGGGATACTGAGAGGTGTCTTTTAATACTAGCTATCAGAGCTGAGTGGACAGCAAGGTGAAATACCGGTTGGGGAAGTCTGTATAGTTCCTTAGGCTGGCTGGGGACCTAGCTGAAGACAGGGCCAAAGTCATGGCTACACAATGTCTATCATATCATTCTCTGATCACTGATGACAAGTTCACTGAAGTCAGGAAGTCAGAAACTGAAGGAAAACCAAAATAATCTCAACTGACCAATTTCTGCATGAATTCTTTCTTTGACTCTAATGTTTCACAGTCAGAATATGTGCATTATGCCAAATAATAGATAATATATTAACTATGTATTACAGTAGTATATATATATAATTTATTAGAAAATATTCATAGTTTACAGATGCAATTTCTCCTGTTCCCATAGAGATGTCTGGCCAGGACCTTATTAAGTTACATCCCCCCATTTGCCTGATTAATTCCTCATGACTGTAGTACATTCCTCAGGGAAGGATTTTGCTGTTCGTTCGGTCACAAGTTTGCTGAGCACATTGTCTTCAGTGATTAAGTCTACTGTTGACAATCATAACAACCAGAGCAAAGAAAATTCCCCCCACCAAGAGAAGATGATTTTTGAGTCCTTCCATAGATCAGCAGCTTATGTGAATGTGCCTGTTCTTGGAGCCGAGTTTCTTCTCCTTATCAGCACTGAATAGCAGGTTTCTGAAACCAATCAGTCTTCTTTTTAATGATCACCTCTGTTAATAGATGGGTTTGCAGATACTGATTTGCATTATATTTCTTGAAAAGATCATTCTGTATTTAACTAAGTTTTATAGTTTAGCTGAGTTACCTTGTGTTGACTATACAACCATGACCGTTATGGATTAATTTATCTCCAACAAGAAGGGATTTCTCATTAAATTGAGATAAAATAAATAAATAAATCAGATTCTGTGTATGCGTGTAGTTTTTCACCAGTTAGCAACTACTAGGGCTGATTCAGTTCATTTACCTTCAACTGTATGAATTCTGAAGAGAATCAGAAATAACCATGTAACCTAGATGAGAAAGCCAAGTGGTTTACCTGACACTGAGTTTTTGTGTTGTAACCTATGGTATTTAGTATTTTTAGGAGGCAGGATATTTTCTCATACTAATGAAAAGACCAGTTACCAGTTGGATTTTTTTTTTCTAGTGCATGCAAATAACAGTTGCAATTACGACCTGAACCTGGTATAATTCAAAGGCAAAACCAGTTTATATTCTCAGAGAAGAATATTTCTATACTTCTGTCTTCTCAAACACTTTAAAAAAATCTTCTATTTATTTATTTACTTGTTTGTTTTTAAATAGATTTGAATTTATAAAAGTTTCAGATTTAAAAAATAGGATGCTCTATATCCTCTTCCCTACATGGACTTTGAATATGCCTTTCTTTGTCTACCACTTTTGTGACAAATGTAAATGACTGCAGGATTCCAAAGTGTTGTAGAAAAGCAGCAGTAAGTTCATGATAAAGACTAAACTAAATACATTTTTACCCATCTTGTAAATATTTTCATTTAATTTCAGTAGGGACAAATCCATGACTATTTCTGTTTTTTCTATTTGTGGCTTTTTGAGCAACTGCTGGAAAGACCAAGCCATGTTTATAGACATGAATTCTTTCAAGCATACTTAAAGCAATAGACAGTTGCTGCATGTTTTGCAGCTTGCCTGTGGTAAAGTTCCATGGCAATCTGACTGATATTATTCAGTGCAGAATGAGATAAAAAATGAATTATACAAGGTTCTCTTCCATTCTCACTCAAATTAGCAGTCCAAGTCTCATTAACTTTAGTGAGATTGTCATTAAGTTCTAATTTTGTATTTAAATTTCAGTGAATTTCACCAATACCTTGCTGCTGGGAGCAGGGAGTGTTTGCCTGAAGTAAACCAAAATAAATTATTTGGAGTGTGTATATTTGTGTTTTACCATTGTCTTTTACCACTTCTCCAGTAGAAAGGTTGTCTCAGTATACTGTCATCTCTCTGATACGTCAAAACTTGTGTAGAGACTTATTTACTTCATGGATCACTGACTTCATAGGCTGTTCCCATTTCCTTATTGGATCAGCAAATTTTCTTAGCCAGTGCAGCATATCAGTAGACAGAAAATGTTCTTGAAATGTATACTGCATAAGAATGGCAGTGTTCATAAACAGAAATGTAACAGCTTCAATAATACTCTGAAACCTAAATATGCTAAGGCACATGATTGAAGATTATTATGAGACATCATTACAAAGTATTAATAACGTAAGAGTTGAAGAGCAATGCGTACTAAGGGTAGAATCACCTTTTAAAAGGAACATATAGAGTAGCAGTACCAGAAATAACAATAATTTTTTAGTGTATACACACTTTGAGAAAAAAGAAATTTGTTTGATAATCTGAATTTGGTGATAATCTGTAAGGACATATATGCGTTGCAAAAACACAAATGTAAGAGGGATTTTAGTCACGTGGAACCCTATAAGAAACGCATACCTAGAAAAGTTTGTTCATATCTGTTAAAGATAAGGAAAAATTATGAAAATAAATGAATTTAACTAGCACATCAACGAATAAATGTACCAAGAAGAAGTCTTTTTTTCTAATGAATTTTTATTTACTTCAGAAAACCTCCATAACAGTTGTTTTAGCAAAGACATAATATTTACTCTTAATATAAGGATAGTCCTTAATTTTATCCAATGAAAGGCAATCATTTTAGTTATTGTACCATTAATTTCATCCCAAATTCACTTTTAATCATTTCTTTGGTTGTTTGGAATTATCTCAAATTCTTTCACTGGTTAAAATTCAAAGCTTGTTGAAGCTATTTAACTACTTACATGACCATGGACTTCCCTTGGACCCATTGAAGTCTATGGTAATATTCCAACTGGCTTACATGAAGACAGAATTTTCCATATTTTTTGACTAATGGAGCATTATTTGGCAGAAGGCTAAATGTTACCTGCATTTTTCTTATTATCCCAGTTATTAGTTTTTAATAAGTTCTTAAACAAACAAATAAACAAAGGCTGATGTCCTGGTTTCAGTTAGGACAGAGTTAATTTTCCTCCTAGTAGCTGGTAGGGTGCTATGTTTTGGATTAGGATGAGAAGAGCGCTGATAACATGCTGATGTTTTAATTGTTGCAGAGCAGTGCTTACACCAAGCCAAGGACTTTTCGGCTTCTCGCTCTGTCCTGCCAGCGAGCAGGCTGGGGGTGCAGCAGGAGCTGGGAGGGGAAAGACCCAGGACAGCTGACCCAAACTGGCCAAAAGGGTATTCCATACCATCTGACATCATGCTAAACAATATATAGGGGTGGCTGGCCGGGGTGGGGGGCCGGCTGCTCGGGGATAGGCTGGGCATCGGTCAGCGGGTGGTGAGCAATTGCATTGTGCATCACTTGTTTTGTACACATTATTGTTAGTAGTACTATTATCGTTATTATTATTTTCCTGTCTTAATAAACTGTCTTTATCTCAACTCACAGGCTTCACTTTCCCGTTTCTCTCCTCCATCCCAGAGAGGGAGGGGGGAGGGTGAGCGAACGGCTGTGTGGTGTTTAGCTGCTGGCCGGGTTAAACCGCAACAGCTGAGTACATCTTGTTGGTAAAAACTTAATATTCTGTATTTCATGTTTATTTGAGATTTAAAAACTTTCAGTTGTTTTAGAAACATTTTCAGAGGGTCAGCTTCCTATTTTTAATTGTGTCACCATTACTGTGCTGAAATGGAAATTGATTGTGGGTTGAAGTTGAGGTCTTCCCAGTGACTCTCTTCCCACAAACTGGCACTTAAGTTACACACCAAAGTGCTCTGATTCCTTCACCTGACAGGTGCAGAGTCCTCATAAACAAGGAGACATGAAGTTCTGGACAGACTTTCATTCACTGATGTCTTCCAAGCCAAATTTAGCCTGTGCAGAGACAAAAGTCAGGTTTTAAACCTTCTGTTCAACAAATGCTTGTCAATAAACATCTAATTTATGATCTGCAGATTTAAAGTATGACTTAAGGACTGCTTCACATGAACATAGAGTTATTGATTACTGTATTGTGGTGACAATGGCTTTACCATTTGTATTTGATTCCAGTGGTTTTAATTCCATCTTCCATGTAAGAAATTACAGAAAATTCAAAATCACACACACACACACACACACCCCACCCTGCTGCATGCATCACATGAGCAGCACATCCTGAGCACTCTACAGCAAAGGGATACAAAGGAAATTAATGAAAATTAGGATAATAAATTACTACCCTCCTAAGACCTTAATATGGTGGTTAATGAAATGTTCTGATTTAAAACGGTAAACAAAGGGATTGAGGGTAAAGATGTGTAAAGACAAAAATAGAAGCAGTTTTTCAAAAGACGTGTATTTACCAGCAGAAAGTATTTTCAAGGGCATAGAGGAATACAATGAGATACTTTAGAGTTAAGATCACATTCTTGCAACAGCAAGAGCCTCTCAGAGTGGTAGATCTGTTATCCATATGATGCCCTCTTCTCACTATCATGTTCAGAGAACCTGTAAATGTGGTTATATGACCATTCACCATTCAGGTTAAAAGAGAGAGAGAGAAAAAAAAATAAATAAATCATAAAATCAGAGAATCATAGAGTGGTTTCTGTTGAAAGGGACATTAAAGATCACCCATTTCCACACACACACACACACACACCATGGGCAGGGTCACCTCCCAGGAGACCAGGTTGCTCAAAGCCCCATCCAGCCTGGCCTTGAACATTTCCAGGGATGAAGCATCCACAGCTGCTATGGACAACCTGCTCCAGTGCCTCACCATGCTCACAGTGAATAATTTCTTCTTTATATCTAATCTAAATCTCACCTCTTCTAGTTTTAAAAATCGTAAATATAGTATGTAGCTTCATGATCTGATAGAATTCTTATACCTGTTTTATGTTAGTAAGATTTTATGCACCTTGTTGTTTTTCCCCCTTACACTTGAAGCAGCAGAGGGAGCTGAATCTCATTCTTATCATCAAATATAAAATGCAAAGCACTATTTACTCTATTTTCTTTAAAAAAAAAAAAAAGTAGTTGGAAGCATAGCCCTCAAAAATATAAACTCTCAGAAGCCTTAAAATGTAATGCCAGTGAGTATATCAGCATTTATAGAGAATCCTTTCTAATTTTGTTAATGTATTTTAAGGCATCAGATTTACTTCCTTTAATCAAACAAACAAAACACAAGAAAAACATACACAAAAAAGTTTCACGTAAGTATTTTTCCATTTTCCCAAATGAAGTAGCAAAGAAGAAATAGAAATGGAATAAACGTATTTTTTTATTAAAAAGAGACATTTTTAAAATTATTCTATTACAATATAAAGGTCAACTTGCATACTTTCTGCAGTGCCTTTTTAAACTTTCTGAAATCTAGGATTAGTGTGACAGCATGCATACTTCCATTCTGTTTGAAATTGGAAGCTGAATAAATGCTCCTTATTTTAATAATTGGTATTCCCAGTGTGTGGTCACTTCTATTTTAGGAAATAAGGCTTCTGTCTTAGCTAACATCCACAGACAGGAACACCAGTGGCATTAATATACTATATTAATATACTATATTAATATACTATATTAATATACTGTATTAATGCCACTTATCAATTATTAATATTAATTAATATATAATAATATTATAATATATAATATATAATATTATATAATATATCATATATAATATAATAATAATTAATAATTAATAATTAATATTAATTATTAATACTATTATAATACTAACTCTTTAGCAAGCAATACTGCTTGCCTCCTGCTGCCCTGGCTGTCAGGTGAGGGCAGTGGTCCTGACATGATATTCTCACTCCTGACACTTGGGTTCTTCTTCAGCAAGGCTTACAGTTAGAGGGTTCCTACCCCCATCTCTGTCCCACAGCAAGTCACCATCTCACCATAGCAGACTGGTGCACTGCAACTGAGCTGCTAGCTGGGGAAGGCTTACAGATAGTCAAGACTGCAAGACATATCAATAGGCAAATATTCTTCCAGAAGCGTGTGGTCAGTCTGGGCCTACCACACAAGAACACATGCAATCGGAAAAGATGACATCTAGATGTCATCAAAATCTAACATGAAAAAGTGGCACCTGGGCAATATGTGTCAGTATAGGTCGAACATACTCCCACAGGTATCTAGGAAATTGAAGTTTGACGTGACTATTCTTACGCATGAAAATAAAAGAGTATCTTTCTGCTCACATGCCCTGCCCACTGGATGGTTGTACCAAGGATGACCATGGACAGACTTGATCTGTGCTCATATTAAGTAGGTTGTGATAGGGATGCACGACTGGGCTATGATGAAATCAGTCACTAGACTGAATTCCCTGGGTAGCCTTCCAGACAACCCTGCTGCCTGATTCAGGGCTCTAGATTGCCAGAGCAGCATTTCTGACCATCCCAGGATGCAGGCTGATGCTCTACCTGAGTCAGTGTTCATCGCTGCTTTCTACCGGTTGTATTAGGCACAAGGTCAGAGAGTAGCCACTGTCACACATGGTTTGGTAGACCACATATTTCTGCTGGATAATTCTGCGTAGCTCAGCAGAAGTGTGTGTGGATGTTCAATTAACCTAATTTATTTTCTGTTAAGATTCTATGTCCACCACAAAGAGCAACTTATTGTCAGCTCAGGGTCACTTTATATCACATCAGCTGGTAATGTCTTTAGGAAATCAGTTGGCTATAGGTTCCCCGGGCACACAACACTTTTCTTTGCTCATGTGTGTTTCCACGATGTAGGGCAGGACCGGGTGCCAAAAAGCAGATTTTGTATGGGTCAGTGAGCTTCAAAAAGCCTTTCTGCACAAACAGGCCCACTGAAACCACTAGCAATGTACTTTATTTTATATCAAAACTATATCAGCACCAAGGGGATCTCAGCGTCAGAGAAATCAATAAATGACTTTAGCCTTCATCCTTTTTTTCTGAGCTGGGTAGACCATAACTTAGCTCAGCCCAAGACATGCCCTATTTTTTTAAATTCTGTGCAGTCACTACCAGAAAGGTATTAACAAACTGAAGTGTCCAGGCAAACGTAATACAAATTACCAGGAAGACTATAGGGAATAAATTTAGAGAACTCATCAGATAGAGCTTTGTTGGGTAATGATTGAGAAGCTCAGAGAATTTAAAATGTGTGAGCCCCGTGGATGTATAAATATAATTCAAAATTGGTCAAATAAGTAACCAGCGCTAATGTAATGTATCTGGAAAAGATGAACATTTCAGTTTAATATTGGGAACAAATTTTCTCATAATGATATGATTTAAAAGTTAGAGTAACCTTCAGAGGTGGAGATCCAAATTTCATCTCTTAGAAAAGTTAAAAGTAGCTAGTAGAAATATATTTGCATTAGTTAGAGGGATTAATTAAAGGCTGTACTGTAGTATTTTCTGCTTTGGTACAGTATTTATTAATGCTGTCTGTGTGACACATCAGGTTTCAACTTTTTTTTCTTATGAAACAGAGCACAGCCAGTTAATGTGTGCATTTCCTATACCTTTCTGAATGTATCTGAACACTGAACAGCTGAACTTTGCAGTATGTGTTGTGCTGCTATAGTTTAAACATAGATAAGAAGATAAGATTGTAGTAGAAAGAAAAAAAAAAAGCACTGTCAAACTCTGTACAGTCTGAGCTATGAGACTATAACACATGCTCTCCCTCAATTGATCACCTACCACATTGGTCAGGACACCTACATTATTCCCAGTCTCCCTTTCACTGCTGCTGTACCTGTAGAAGCCTTTCCTGTTATCTTTGATGTCCTTCATCAATTACAGCTCTAGCCGTTTATTGGCCTTCTTAATTCTGTCCTGTGTATTCAGGATATTCTTCTCTATTTCTCCTTGGATGCCTGTCCATGTTTCTGCCTCCCTGACACACATGTGGTAAGGAGTTCCCTGGGAACAAAGTGACTGTTAGACTCCTCCCTTGTTTATACAACGTTCTATAAATCCAACATAAGACTTCTGTATGCTAGCAAGGATTGTATTGTATCTTCTGTATTTCTATACTTTAATGAGAAACTACTTTGCAGCAGGACATAAAAAATCCTGTTTATGACCCTGGGATGGGTAGTGTGTTTTTGAAATCTGTTTTTTATTACTCCATTTCAATAGCAAGATATTCTAGGACTTTGCAGTACTGCATGCAACCCTGTTCGTGGTTGGTATGGTGGATTCACAGAATCACAGAATCATCTAGGATTACACATAGGTGAACAAAAGTGTGCATCTTGTTGCCTGCTAGGACAAAACAAAGGAATAGGCTGTTTCTTATCAAGATATAAGTGGCTGAGGAAGGCCAGAATTTGTATGGTTAATTGAAAAAAAGGATTCAGCTACGCAAAGTACAAACTGATACAACTTTTTCTGCAATACAGTTACATTACTTCCCAAGTGAGCTAATTAAAAAAAGATAAAAGGCCAACAAAAAGCAAGCACTGAAAGCAGTGATTGTGTTTCAAAGTGAAGCAGTTTCTGATTAAAAACAGAAACATAAAAATAAATATATTAAAAACAAACAAACAAAACATTTCCTGTGTAGGGAAATCCATACATTATGTTTACATTGTTTTCAAATATAATTATTCTGTTTTACCTTGTGTAAATAAAAGAATGAGGATGTCTTTGCATGTATTTATTTATATGTTTATTTATTTATTTATTTTGGCCACTGGAAGACTCCCCTTGTCTCCTTGTATTTCCAGTAAAAGTAGTGGAGATAGGGTCAAAAATCAAGTACAGATATGTTGGTAGAGAATACAACATAGCAGTCCAGTTGATGGTTGACATCTAAAGTTATTTCACATCATGCAGATAGAAAAAGATAGTCTGAGTATAGAATAAGCTTTAAAAGATCCGACTGATGCAGAAAAGTCCTAGAATAGCCTAAGGAAAATGCAATATACACTGAAAATAGTGCATAAGAAAAGGTACCTCAGTGTCTGAAAACTGATAGGCTTTTCAGAATTTAGATTTCTCTCTCCAGACTCTTTTAACTGTAAGTCTAATCTCCCTTAGTCATCATCAGGAAGAGATAGGGTGTGACTTAGCCACGACCACAACATGTTGGTGTCTGACCTAGTTTAGACCATTCTCAAGACTGCTGAAGATCAGAGGAATGCAAAGACAAATATCCTGCTATGATCTCGGTTCACCCCCAAGTTACACTACATACTCCATCACTGAATTCTGGGCTCAAGGAGAAAATCTACAGTAACAAAAAGTCCTTATGAGTTGCATGTGCCTGATGAACTTTTAAAATGGTGAAAGGGAATCAAATTCCCCCCCCCCCCCTTTTTTTTTTGTCTATGGATGAATATATATATGTAGGATTCTACACAAATATTGAGGGTGACTGTAGGCTAATGACACAGTTCTTCTTCTGTGTTCTGTGTGGTTGAATGTTCTCCCCTAAGAAACACAGACGTTATAGGAGCTTTAAATGAAAGAATCAAACTGACCTTATTTCTTGTTGCTATTTGTATTTACATGGTGTCAGGGAGCTCCAGGCATAAGCCAGGAGCCATTGGCTAGGTGCTGTAAAAGCAGACGGAAAAGGACAGCCTTTCCCTCAGGAATTTACGTTTGCAGTGTAAGATGAAGAACAATAGATGAAAACAGTTGGTAGGGGAAGCACAAAAAGGAAAAACAAACAAAAAAAAAAACCTGTAGCAGAATGTCAAGCAGTGGGTCTCCATGGACCAGCAATGTGATACAAGTATGAAATCATAAGATCGGTGATGTCATAGTGTGGATATAATTAGTTCTTTAGGGCATGTCAGGAGCAGCGGGGAGGTACAAAGGGATTTTGTAACAGCTGGTGCTAGCAAGAACAAGGAAAAAGGAAGTGATAACTTGAGTGAGGAGACATGCAGGTGGGATGGCAGAGCCAGTGTAGAAAATTGGTATGGAAGGGAGGAGGGATGGATGTTGTGCTGAAAAAATAAGGTGCTGGTAATCTTACCTGGGTTGGCCAATGGAAATGGGTGTTTAAAAGATAGAAAAACACAGTGATGATTGAATGTCTCTTAGGAGTGTGAGTGCAGTGTCCCCTCATTCTAAGGAAGTGGAAAACACGTCACTGGGAAGATCTGGAAATGGTGTAGCTCATAGTTGCCTTCTTGCCCAGATTAACAGTGAATATATTATATTAGGTTACTGGTATACAAATGGAAAACTGAATGATTTTACAACTTAAAGATTTACTAGGACAGTTAGTTCCCACCTAAAAAACTTTAAAACACAGCTTCTGGTGTGGAACAATGACTGTCAGCATTTTTAACACACTCTGTTAAAGAGAATTATATTCAGTCTGGTTTATAAAAATCCCAAAAGAGTTATTCTAAAGCAAGCTAGTTGGCTATTTTGTATTGTAGTAGGCTATGTAGGCTGCTTACTATCACAAAATATCCTATTAATGGTTTTCTATGGTAAGACTGTGAAAGACTTTTATAAAGAGGCAAGGTGCAAGTATTTCCTCCTCCCTTGCCCAGTATGTGCAAGGCATATCAGAAACACCATGGCACAGGACACAGGCTGTGAAGCAGATCCTGCACCACCATCACATCAATAAAGAAAAGTTATCCACTTGTTCCAGATGGACAAGGAGTGTGCCAAGGAGCTGACAACGAACATCTTCCTCACTCACTTGGGATATGTCAGACAGAAGTTTGCTTTTATGATTTAGACCTAACCAAAAGCTGCTGGCTTATCATACCTTTATAACCAAGACTGCTTTGAGAAAAAAATCTAACTTATCTCCGCAAATTTTGATTGCAACTAGTTCTGTTGGTAGTCCTTAGCACACATTTCATTGTCATATTTTCCCAGCCATATTGGGAAACTACTCTGTTTAGCACAGAAACTCCACTTCTAAAATAAATAAATAAATAAATAAAACCTCCTGTAGACTGCTGAAATTGTTATTATGTTTGGAAAACCTCGATTCTGCCTGAGACAGAATGAAAATCTCTTGATCAATGAAAATTCAAATTAAAACTCTGACTGATTCTGCAGTAAAAATATGAAAGGGGACAGATGGTATGAAGACATGAGCATGATTATACACTCAGAGGTGAAATTTAGCTGGAATGAGAAAAGACACAAATCAAAATTATGGAAATGAAGGAATTCCCCTTACAACGTTATTTAACGAATCCCCTTCATTAACCTCACCTGGCAATATTTGGGCTGAGGCAATCCCAAGCACAAATACAGGCTGGGCAGAGAATGGATTTTTGAGCAGCCCTGAGGAGAAGGACTTGGGGGTGTTGGTTAATGAGAAGTTCAATATGAGCTGGCAATTTGTGCTTGTATTCCAGAAAGTCAACCGTGTCCTGGGCTGCATGAAAAACAGTGTGGCAAGCAGAGCGAGAGAGGTGATTGTCTCCCACAGCTCGGCTCTCCTACCATGAGACCCCACCTGGAGCACTGCATTCACCTCTGGGGCCCCCAGCACAAGAAGGACATGGATGATTAGAATGAGTCCAGAGGAGGGCAAAAAAGATGATCGAAGGTCTGGAGCATCTCTCTTATGAAGAATGGCTTGAGAGAGTTGGGGTCGTTCAGCCTGGAGAAGAGAAGGCTTCAGGGAGACCGTATAGCAGCATTCCAGTACTTAAAGAAGTGCCCACATGAAAGCTGGGGAGGGACTCTTTGTCATGGAGTGCAGTGATAGGATAAGGAGTAATGAGTTTAAACTGAAAGAGGGTAGAATCATATTAGTTATAAGGAAGAGATTCTTTATTTTGAAGGCGGTGAGGCACTGGAAGAGGTTGCCTAGAGAAGCTGTGGATGCCCCATCCCTGCGAGTGTTCAAGGCCTGGTTGGATGGGGCTTTGAGCAACCTGGACTAGTGGAATGTGTCCCTGCACATGACAGAAGATTGGAACTAGATGATCTTTAAGGTCCCTTCCAAACCAGACCATTCTATGATTCTGTGATTAATATCCTTGCAGTAGTAGTGCCCATCCTTTGCTACTTCATGAATCCCTATTTGAGAGACTACTAGCAACATCAAAGAAGGCTTTTCTAGATAACACAAGACCCTAGAGATGAAGACAGTACAGTTGGTTGATTAGGAGAAAGCAAAGGTATTGTTTTGCTATGCATAGGAGGGATAAGGTTGTTGACTTTTCCTCACTGGGACTGTTCTTAAGGGTAACGCATGAACTTCTAATAGGAATAGAGTCAACAGGAGGTGCTTTGTGTCACAAGGAAGCTAAGCTGACTAGTAACCTCAGTAACCCTCTTTCCTTACTCTGTTACACAAGCTCAGAGAAGCAAGGAGTGGGATTTTTTAGGGGTTGTGAGATGAGAAGTTGATATTATCTTCTGAGTTGATGATTAGGCTGAATCAGCTGGGGTAGAGCTTGCATCTGCAGTCTTCTGGGTTAGGCAGTCTCTGCTTAAATTCCATATGCTTTTTAGTTTGATTAATTATGAGTAATTTATTGCATCCTAAACTGATTTTGACTCTTGGCACTAGTGATTTTGCCTGTGAAAATCACATGGGGGAAAAGAGAAATCACTCCAGGCATAATAAAATTAAAGGGCAAAGTCTGAGGCAAATCATTCAGGTTTTTGAATGTTTCATCAGCTCCTCATCTTATGTTTCTAGAGTGATTGCTTGGAGTATTTACCTTAATGTCACAGGGCTTGTACAAAGCCTGTTTTTAATGTAGTGTCTTCTAACAATGAAAGTGAGTATAAGCTCAAGACATCATTTTATTGAAGTGTGGCACTTTGATTAGATGGGCAAGATTCAGAAAGAAACTGACATTACATAGACGGTACTATTTTTCAGGAAACAGGCTTTTGCACTCAGAAATATATTGGTCTTACAATATGATATATAAAAACTGGATTTTTTGTTGTTTTAATTACAAGTTACAGTTTCCACAGCTTTCAGTGCTGCCATAACTTGTCAGATTGTCAGTAAGATCTTCATTTGTAAAAAGAGTTTGGGCAAAGTGTAGTGATATATTTTTATAGTGATCTTTGTACAGTTGAACTGCAATTTAAAGAATAATTACTTTCCTTCACAGCTTTATCTCATTCTTGCCACCCTTCATATTGAGGGTGCTAAGTATTACATTGGTTTTTGAGATAGAGTATTTCAGAGGGATTTTGTAGGTCCCATTCCACATAAGTCATCAAGGAAAAAGAAGGTAAAACAAACCAGCTACTTTTGATACTTTATTTGCATTCTTTGATTAGGGAATAAAAAACCTTTCTACAGCACATCTGCTCTGTCAGCTGCAAAAGTTTGCATGATATGTGGCGTGAAGACACAGCATTCAGATAAAAATAAGCATTGAATAGCTATTTATCACGGAATGTTTTCAAAGTGTGCATTTTCATTGTGTGAATGAGTCAGAAATTCACCAGGAAAAACATTGTGTGACTGGGAGGTTATCCACACTATATAACATTAAATGTATAACTTCTTGCTCTTAATCAACCCCTAGAGACATTCAGTTTTCTCTATTCTCTATACTGAGGACTTCAATTCTTAACTTTGGGTTCTGTAAATTACAGGGCATATGCTAAAGGTGTTAAGTAGATGAGGTGATCCTCTCTTGCAGGTAAAGACATGTTTACTATCCCATAAGAGTTTTAGCAGAACAGGGAATATATTCCAGGGTTGATGCCTCTTCAAACAGAGGACAGTGAAATGTAACATTTTAGCCTACAGAGTGTGGATACAGAGACAAGCTAACATTTTCATCAGTGGCCCTAATGAGCATAAATTTAAAGGAAGTCAGCTGTAAAATTTCCTGGGATTGCAAAAGAAGCCTGACAGGTATGGGTCAGGTTTCAGGTCTACTTATATCAGTAAACCTGATATTATTCAGTGACATCCACCTTGACATTGCTGTGGCTATCTGTTATCTGACTGACAGACATTCTTTCTACTCTTGTTCTGTCTGGCACAAACTGTGGAGCAATCATCCTCAGATCACTGACTCACAGAATCACAGAATCATTTAGGTTGGAAGGAGTTTCTTCAGGTCATCTAGTCCAACTACTCTGCTCAAGCAGTCAGCTAATGCAGGTTATTCAGGACCATGACTAGTTGGGTTTTGAATATCTACACAGATGGAGACCACACACCTAAGCAACCTGTTTCAGTGTTTGACCACCCTCATATTAAAAGCAATTTTTACTGTGTTCATATGAAATTTACCAGTTTTTATTTTTAGTCCATTACCTCTTGTCCTTTCACTGGACATCACTGAAAAAAGCCTTCCTCTGTCCCATAAGGTATTTATTACATATATTGATTCCCCCGAGACTTCTCTTCTGCAGGCTGAACTGTCCAAGCTCTCTCATCCTCTCCTCTCCAGAAAGATGTTCCTGTCCCTTCACCACCTTCATGGCCCTTTGCTGGTCTTTCTCCGCTATGACCATGTATCTCTTGTACTAGGGAATCTTGAAGTGGCCTTACCAGTGCTGAACACAGAGGAAGGATCACTTCTCTTGACCTGCTGGCAATGCTGTTCCTTACGCCACCCAGGACACTGTTGATATTTTTGCCATGAAGATGTATTACTTACTTATGGTCAGCTTATGGTCCACCAAATCCTTCTGTGAAGATCTGCTCTCCAGACAGTTAGCCCTGGCACATACTGGTGCCTGGGGTTATTCTTCTCCAGGTGCAGAATTTAGCATTTCCTCTGGTTGAAGTTCCTTAACTTCTTCTCAGTCTAAGTCTTCAGGTGGTCTGGGTCCACCTGAATGGCAGCACAACCATCTGGTATATCAGGCATTCCTCCCAGTTTTTCATCTGCAAACTTTCTGAGGGGGCACTCTGTCCTATTGTCCAGATCATTAACCTGGCCTTTCAAAGTATAAAAGGGGATTGTAAGAAAGTTGGAGAAAGACCTTTAACTAGGGCCTGTAGTGACAGGACAACGGAAAATGGTTTTAAATGGTCAGCATGGGTTTATGAAAGGCAGGTCCTGCTTGACGAACCTGATCTCCTTCTATGACCAAGTGACGCACTTGGTGGATGAGGGAAAGGCTGTGGACGTGGTCTACCTTGACCTCAGTAAGGCTTTTGACACCGTTCCCCACAACATTCTCCTCAAGAAACTGGCTGCTCGGGGCTTGGACTGGCGTACGCTTCGCTGGGTTAGAAACTGGCTGGATGGCCGGGCCCAGAGAGTTGTGGTGAATGGAGTCAAATCTGGTTGGAGGCCGGTCACTAGTGGAGTCCCCCAGGGCTCGGTACTGGGGCCGGTCCTCTTTAATATCTTTATCGATGATCTGGATGAGGGCGTCCAGTGCACCCTCAGTAAGTTTGCAGATGACACCAAGCTAAGTGCGTGTGTCGATCTGCTCGAGGGCAGGAAGGCTCTGCAGGAGGATCTGGATAGGCTGGAGCGATGGGCTGAGGTCAACTGCATGAAGTTCAACAAGGCCAAGTGCCGGGTCCTGCACCTGGGCTGCAACAACCCCAAGCAGAGCTACAGGCTGGGAGATGAGTGGCTGGAAAGCTGCCTGGCCGAGAAGGACCTGGGAGTATTGGTGGATAGTCGGCTGAATATGAGCCAGCAGTGTGCTCAGGTGGCCAAGAAGGCCAACGGCATCCTGGCCTGTATAAGAAACAGTGTGGCCAGCAGGTCGAGGGAAGTGATTGTGCCCCTGTACTCGGCTCTGGTGAGGCCGCACCTCGAGTACTGTGTTCAGTTTTGGGCCCCTCGCTACAGGAAGGACATGGACGTGCTCGAGCGAGTCCAGAGAAGAGCGACCAAGCTTGTGAGGGGTCTGGAGAACAAGTCTTACGAGGAGCGGCTGAGGGAGCTGGGCTTGTTCAGCCTGGAGAAGAGGAGGCTCAGGGGCGACCTCATCGCTCTCTACAGTTACCTGAAAGGAGGCTGTAGAGAGGTGGGGGTTGGTCTATTCTCCCACGTGCCTAGTGACAGGACGAGGGGGAATGGGCTAAAGTTGCGACAGGGGAGTTTTAGGTTGGATGTTAGGAAGTACTTCTTTACCGAAAGGGTTATTAAGCATTGGAACGGGCTGCCCAGGGAGGTGGTTGAGTCACCATCCCTGGAGGTCTTTAAAAGACGTTTAGATGTAGAGCTTAGGGATATGGTTTAGTGGAGTACTTAGTGTTAGGTCGGAGGTTGGACTCGATGATCTTGAGGTCTCTTCCAACCTAGAGAAATCTGTGAATCTGTGAATCTGTGAAATGAAAGAGGGTAGATTTAGAGTGGATGTAAGGAAGACATTTATTGTATTGAGTGCAGTGAGACACTGAATCAGCTTGTCCTGAAGAGAAGTTGTGGATACCCCATCACAGGAAGTGTTCAGAGTCAAGTTGGACAGGTCTTTGTGCAACTTTATTTAGTAAGAAATGTCCCTGCCCATGGTACTGAGGTCTTTAAAATAGATGGTCTTTAAAAACCCTTTGAACCCATCCCATTCTATGATTCTAAAATTCTATGTTTGATGAATAGTATCAGCTTAAGTATTTAACCTGGGGTACACCACTGGTGGCCTCCAACTCCACTTTGTACCACTGATAAAAACCCTCTGGGTCTTGCTGTAAAGCCATTTTTCTATCCAACTCCCTATTTACTTATCTAGCCCATACTCAGAGACCTGGGTCTGTTCAGCCTGGAGAAAAGAAGAATGAGAGGGGATCTCATCAATGTGTATAAATACCTGGGGTGTGGGAGACAGAGGGATTTGGCCAACCTCTTTTCAGTGGTTTGTGGGGATAGGACAAGGGGTAATGGCCACAAGACAGAGCACAGGAAGTTCCACACCAACATGCAAAAGAACTTCTTCACAGTGAGGGTGACGGAGCACTGGAACAGGCTGCCCAGGGAGGTTGTGGAGTCTCCTTCTCTGGAGATATCCAAGGCCCGTCTGGATGCCTACCTGGGCAGCCTGCTCTAAGGAACCTGCTTTGGCAGGGGGGTTGGACCCGATGATCTTTCGAGGTCCCATCCAACCCCTTCAATTCCGTGATTCTGTGATTCTGTTAGCTTGTCTATCCACAAAGCTAGAAACCTCACTGTAGAAGGCTATCAGGTTTGTCAAGCATGATTTCCACTTTGGAAATGGTTTCCAGGACTCATTGCTTGATCACCTTCCCAGGGAATGAGGTGAGGTTGTCAGGCCTGTAGATCCCCAGATGCCCTTCTTGAAAATGAGTGACATTTGTTCTCCAGTCTTCATAAACCTATCCCAATCACTATGACCTTTCAAAGATAAGCAACAGTGGCCTCACAATTACATCATCCACCTCCCTCAGCACTTGTGGGTGCAACCGGTCAGGCCCCATGGATTTATATATGTGCAGTTTGTTTAAATTCTCCCCATGGTGGTCCTCTTCCACCACGGGCAACTCTTTGCTCCAGACTTTCCATCTGGTCTCCTGGACAAGGGACTCCTGAGGGCTGGTATTACCAGTAAAGACTGAGGGGAAAAAAGAAAAAGAAAAAAAAAAAAAAAAAGCAAAAAAAAAGCATCAAGTACTTTGGCTTTTTTCATGTTCTTCATCACCAAGTCCCATGCCCAGCAGAAGGACCACACTTTTCCTAGTCTTACTTTTGCTATTTATACACACGTAGATTCTTTTCTTATTGTCTTTCACACCCCTTTCCAGATACAATTCTAGATAGGCCTTGGCTTTCCTAACCTCAGCTGGCCCCTAACTTGTCCCCAGGCAGAGCTCCAGGCATTCCAGCTGCAATCTCACAAAAAGGTCACCAACCCCTCCTTGCCTTCCCAGCGTGTCCTTCCAAAAGAGCCTGTATCTAACCATAATAGCTCTCTAATTATGTAACTTATCTCACCATGTCTCGATGAGCCCAAAGAGACCATAGCCCTGTAACTGCACACAGACTTATAATTTTTCCTGTTGGTTCCCCATGCCGATCCCATTACTGTCAAGGTATTTCAGAGCACCCAGGTGTGCTCATTCACCAGAAAAAGTTCAAGAGGTTTCCCCATAAGGCTTTTCCACAGCACTTCTTTCTTTCCATATCTATGCTTAAAATGATTCCACTTCAAGATTGCTTTGTTGAAGATTGTGCCCCTTCAGTTCCCATTTTCCCTGTCCTTTGACTTGTCTACTGCATCCACAACTTCTTCACTTGTTTGTTGAGGAATTTCTCCCCTCCCCGTAATTCCTAAAGCTCTCTGCACCAGGCTGCCCAGACTGTTGGCACAGTTCACACGTTTCTGGTTGCATGCTTTGGCTAAAAGGTCCTCTCTCATTCTGCATTTTTAGGGTCTTTCTAAGAAATGGATCAGTCTTCTGCTCTTGGAGACTTATCAAGATCAACCTCACAACCGTAGGTTGTCTTGCCCTTATTTCCTATGGAAATGGTGTTCTGGATCATTGCTCCTGTTCTACCTAGAAAATAGTCTCTGAATTCTGGCTTTTGTTCTTATAAGCCCATGCTATTAATTTTGTTTGTTTGTTTGTTTGTTTTGTCAGTACTGTGTTTCCTTTACATGACTGTTTGCTTTAGGAGCAAATCAAGAGACTAAAACTAATGGTCTCTGCATTTTTGAGATATTTTTGGATATGATATCCAACATAGTTCACATGTGGGAGTGGAAAATAGGACACATAGCCTATCAGATTTGCACTTTTCTGGAACAGCTACTGATGGCTACACAGGAGAGCCTATAATGTCTGAAATGGCATTAAACACAATGCTTAGATATCGATTAATTTTTCATTTCACTCTTACAACACCCCTTACAAACAAATGTAGTGTCTATGTCTTCTTCTATCCTTGTTCTGCTAAGCTAAATGAACTTATTTTAGTCTCTTCCTATACAAGGGTCCAAGTAAAACTTTCAAAATAAACAGAGTTCAGGTTACTGTGTCTCTTCTTGAAAGTGTTTTTTAAAGCCCTGCACAGTTTTGAGATCAGAATAATGGGTCAGTATGTTCTTGGATATTCAGATATTCCTCTCCCCACCCCCACACCCTTTCCTAAGTATTGATGTTCTATTTGCTATTCTTCAGACATATAATTTGATAAATGTATTAAGTATCCTCACTACTGGTTGTGGAAGTCATGTGCTAGTTTTCTGCAATGGATATTACCAGTTATCCTTCTTCTGTGAACACTGAACTCTTATTTTACATTCTACTTTTTTGCCTCTACATCTGGTATTATACAATTATAGATATGTTAATTCTTTTTCTGTCATTGAAAACACCTGTAAAGTATAATAAAGAGGAGACTGAACTTCACAAACAGAAGTGGATGACATATTACTTATCAACTTGTTCTCAGTGTTCTCTCTCTCTCTCTCTCTCCTTTTTTTTTTTTTTTTAAACTCCCCCAAAATTTCATGTTAACACTTCTCCTTTCTCTGTTAAGCTTGCCATGTCTGGAATTGAAGTAAAACCAAATGATGTGTTCAGACCACTGAAATACATACTGAAAACCTCAGGAGAGGAAATTTATGATGTCTTGCTGTTAAGACATAAATGGTTTCTACCGGTATCTTCCCATCTCTTGCTACCATTTTTGTTTTGGCATTGCTCAAGGAGTGAATGCAAAGTTAGATATTTCAAGCAGTAGGAGTCCAAAAATAAATGATCTAACCATAATAATTCCAGATGTAACTAAATCTTGTTTATGTATTTGATTACCACTGGATGTCTCACCTTCTGGCAAGGAAAATTCATCATACAGGTAGGGAAGGAGGCAGGATGCTTTAAAACAACTTCCTAAATAACAACATAAAAGAGAGAATAGTTCACTTAATCATTAATTTTACCCATCAGATGTCTGAACATTTATGATAATTTACCTATTTTTCATTTGTAATCAGGCACTTGAGGAAATAAATACAAGTGTTTCACAGAATGCTATTTTTCTCATTTTCCTTAATATGAACAGATTAAAATTAAATGAAATGTTAGAAAGAAAAGCTGGTTAAGACTTGTCAGGTCACTGAGGTTGTCTGCCTGCCAATGAGGCTGTGTTGCCTGCAGTATATGCAGGTGCTTTGTTTCAGTCTAATTTTAAATGACTCATATAGTGAAGCTCCTTGCACCACCTCCCTTGGGAAACAGCTCTGTAATCTAACATCCTACCAGTGAGAAAATGCTTTCTGATACTTGGCTGAAGATTTCCTTTTGTACAGCATCAATCTACAGTTCTTATTTATATCCAATGAGTTCATATGAAATAATTTTTCTTCTACATCTGGGTTTGACCCTCCTAAAAGAGGTAGTAATCATATTCCTCACTGACATCTCCCACCCTGCATTCTTACTTTTAATTTATTCAAACTATTTCTAAAATATTCCTAAATATTTTCTAAATATTCATAGAATCCGTGCATGGGTTCTTTCCTGATTTCCCAACTTATTTTATTGTCTTATTTTTGGCACTGAGATGCTCAGATTTCTGGACCTCAGGTGTAAATTGTCACTTCATTGTAGTTGTTCCAGTCAGTACTCACTGTCTTTTCTTCACCAGTTTCACTGCTTTAACACTCTTGTCCATAGCATTTAGATGGGTTTGTCATACATAACCTGGGACCTCACCATATAGCATCACAGGAAGGGAGAAATGAAACCAAAATGAAAAAAAAATAAATGGAAGGACTGAAAAAAAAATAAAAATTGACAGGTGAAATTAGAGGGAGTAAGGAGGTATTGAAATGAAATATCTTTTGTGAGTGATGCAAAATTGCAGGATGCTTAGAAAGTAGAAGTTTGAAGTACTGCAAATTTATGTAGGGTGGGCGGAAATTAAGTAGATAATAAGAGGAGGAAAAAAAATGAACCAGGACTGTTTTTGTTACAGCAGCAAAAGTGATTTTGGGGAGATCTTACTTCCTCAGAAAACAAACACACAGGAAGCTATCCCATCTGTGGTTTAGTTTACATTGGAATTGATTTTGAAATGCACAGTGGCCTGTGGCACACAAGGAAGATCAAGCTGATAGTGCCCAAGTTTCTCTGTTTCTCCACTTAGGCCAGCTGCTCAAAGAAATGGGTCTCTGCAGCAATAAAAACTGTGCAAACTGCTTGTCTTTCCTTGTGAAAGAGCCAGGGAGGAGACTCCATGTCCACAAAGGCAGTCTAAGAGCTTCATGCTTCACACTAGGTCATCCTTGTACCTCCTGCAGGGCTTCAATACCAGCTATCATTGCTTATTAATGACTTTATGCCAGCATTTTTTCCCTGATATTGTATTTGCAAGTCAAATAAAGTAAGGAGTATTTTCTTTCTCTCTCTTGGCTAGAATTACTTCATTTTGTATTTTTCTGACACTATCTCTATCCTGCACACCTTCACTGACTTGTGGCTCCTTCTTTGATATGTTCTCATTCTTGTTTTCATTGCAGCAAATATAAGACATTCCTGGAGGAGCTCTCTTACCTGCTTCTTTTATTATTTTCTCAGGGGTGATGCTTGTTTGTACAAAGTACCCCTTTGTGACTTTCAAGCTTCACTAGCCTTCTTCCAAGTAATGGGTTTCAATGGTGTCTTATGAAGAACCATAAGGGTAATCCCCAAAGAACTTTTTTCTCAAAAGTTAATGGTTTTGCTTTCATAGAAAACCTCTTTTAGTAAATGCAATCAATATTGTTTCACCAAACATCTAATTTTTAACAACTCCTTGATTATTTCATAGTCATTAATGAAAAATATATTTTGCTTTTGTTATTATTTGTACTTTCTAGGCTCTGCAATTTTCTCTCTCTGATGGTACTTGTATGATATATTTTGCTATGAAATCTTTTTCTCTAGGTAACATAAGCTTTTTTGAAGATCTGTGTTTAAGATATTTTTACACAACAGATATATTTCTGAATGGTCCCACATGAACCATGAGTGACTAACCAAAAATAAGTATCTTTCACCTATAATTGGAGAGCAAGGATTACAATTGCAATGAATTGAGACAGCAATAAGTTTAGTAAAATAGACATCAACGAGTCTGAGACAATATTTCTTCTGAGACAATGTAATAAAGAAAGATTTCGAACATATGCTTGAAAAGGGAACTATATCTGAGAACTTTGTCTCCTGCTATCCAAAGCAATTCATTTAGGTTCCAGGCAAATCAAACTTTCCCTAGAAGGAAAACATACTTTTTCTCTTTTTCAAAATAACAACAACAAAGCCATGGTTTTAAAATAACTACAATGATAACAACAGAATGGAAGGAAAACAAAGTAATAAAGAAAAGAAAGATACAGAAGAGAGGATGTATAAACATAACTTGAAAGGTTCCAAAAGGTCTAGAGAGTATTAGCCCTTTAATATTAGAAAAATAAGGACTGGACTCCCACAAGGTCCTTGAATAAGACAGTGTTCCAACAAGACATCACCTTTGCTGGCATAAATACATCCAGTCTGTGAATTTTCCCAGTGTAGCAGTGTTAGTCAAGGGATCTGTGAGGTGGGCAAGTGCTACTCAAGAGGGCTTTTTCACACTCCCAATCACAGCTACTCTGACAAAAATTCTGATTATTCCTCAGTAATTTCGCAATTAAGAAAAACACTAGGAAAGCTAGGTGATGTTCATTTGTCTTGTCTGAAGAGGGTATAGACACATCTACTATGTTTGGGATAATTAGGAAGAATAGAATTGCATATTTTTGCATATTTGCAGATATATTGCATATATCTGAAATGAAAAAGTGATAGCAAAACACAATCTCAAATATTTGAAATGTGTAAATTTCAGCAAGGAATAGAGGTTATTTAGTGTTGTGTGAAGTATAAGAAGAATAGCGAGATGAAATTTTAAAAGGAAGGATTTCATCCAGATCACACTGTTAACTTCTGACAAAAAATCCTTTGGAGTATAGGTTATTTTTTAAAGAAGCAGAAGAAAAAGTCTTATTTAGGAACATTGAAGGTAAACTAACACAGTGACTAAGAAATTCATTTGGGGAATTATAATCCTAATTCTCTCCAGAACTCAGCTTCAAGAACAAAATAAATATCTTTTATGACAAAAAAAAAAAGTTTATTTTACAAGTCTCATCTTAGTGTCACATGGCAAATAAATATTTCTTACTTTTTATATCATTTTGGAACAGTTTTCATTTATAGTTATGAATTAAAATTCACATTTTAAACTAAAATAAAAAATCACAGCTCAAACTAACATCTGGCTACAAATTAAAAAAAAAAAAAAAGTTTTTCATAGACACTAACCTACCTGTATGTATCTTTTTTGTGTGTTAGCTGCAATTTGTTCTTGTACTTGATTTTCTTTAGGTTTTCTTTTGATATTTAACGTAGAGCTTCTGAAAGATTTTGGATATATAGCCAAGAATATCAAAGGGCTCTGTTTACCTACTGGATATACAAGTTTACCTGCAACATTTCAGCCGAAGCCAAAAAAGCAGAAAGAGTATAATTTCTAGTTATCCTTACTGAGGATGGTAACAGAAGTATTGTCTCTAAAAGATTTTGTGATGATGACACAAAAGAGAGGTCAGTTCAATGTCAAGACACTTGTGTCTAGGAGTTTGACATCCCACTGCTGTCAGTTAATTAGATACAATTAATTAGTCAGAGAAGCCTGTGAAGGGATTCAGCTGATCAGCCACTAGATGTCAACTTCAGGCTGAACCAAATCATTCCCTTTGACTCCATTGATAGCGTCAGACCAGGTGATTTCAGATGCTTAATCAAAGAATTTTGTTTAGCATTTAGCAAAATATAAACTATCTTTGCACTAGCAGGTAGTATGGTAATATAGGAGCAGATCTGTAAAGAGAAAAGCATGCGTGCTGTGGTTCCAGAGCCTACAGTGCATACATTCTGTGGGTTATACTCTATTCTAGTCCTGCAGATTGAATGCCCTTTGGTAGCTAAAGAATGTCTTCTGAGCTAGCTTCATCAGAAAGTAATACAATTTGTGTGCTGTGAGATGGCTTTAAATGCTCTATGACATATGGTAAAAGGGAGCAATAGCGTATGCACCAAACAAGCACCTCTGATCCAAACTCAAATGCTAATGTGTATGCAGGCCGTGAGTATCTCACTAGACTTTCAGTTGCAGTTCCAGAAGGGCACATCTCCTGTTACAAAATCTGTTTCAAAATTCTGTTTCAAATCCTCCAGTCCCCTGTGAATGTCCCAGGTACCTTACTGAGTCCAAAGCAGCACAAGGAAATTACACTTGGTAAGCTGGATTGTAATCTTGATCCCCACTGAATATCTTGGGAGTTTAAACATTAAAGATAGACACCTAAGTTTAGTTTTGGTATTGATTGCCCAGTACCACACAGTGAAATGGACTGAAATTACAAAATACAGTGTCAACCTCTACTATTGTTAACTGAATTTTTTGTTGAAGTGACTGAATCTTTTTTTTTTCCCCATTTCTGGCATTCCCAATTGTTTCTAGGTTCACTTTGTGCTCTAGTTTTGCATACTTCATTTTTCATTCATATTCATGTTTGACTAATGTAATATTTATATGTTTGGTCTTGGCATCCTGTGAATGCTAATGATAGTTAGATGTTCTCTCAGTCCCAGAAGAACCAGCAAAGACTTTTGTTAATTACACATTGCTTATCACATAAAATCTCAGACAAGTATTTGGCTGTGTCTCAAATGCCTCTAACTTGCAATTGTAGAATTCAACTATGAAGGACTTGGGAGTGCTCTGTTTTCTACTTCATTGTAGACTGGTGTTTCCAGTTTCCATATCTGGTAACCTTGTGGTCTGTGTTTTATCCAGAAACCAGTAGCCAGACTCTGGAGACAAATTTGATAGTCATGATTGGACTCTGAAATGGTTTCCTTTCTGCAAACCATAGTATTATTTTGTTCTTTAGATAGATATTCCTAAAAGCAATGATAAACAGGTTGGTGTAAAGGTAGCAGTGAAGAACATATCCACCATTAGCACGGTATGGTAGTATGGTAGATGTTCCCACAGTAATTTGAGGAAGAAATAGTCCTCATCACCTATTGTCATATCAAAGATGCATATAACTGTACAGGATGAGCCATTTTATAAAAGGTGACAAAAATCTGTAACTGTAAATGCTGAGTAAATGCTGTGAGTGCTAAATGACAAAAAAAAACAAAAAACAAAAAACTGATAACACCCCATCCAAACAACTGCATGTTTTTGTCATTTTGTTTCCTTGATATTTTCCAAAACATTCTTAGCCATGGAAAAAATCCATCTGTAGAATGACTATTTTAGGATGAACTGAAGTGTTGAAAGAAGCCCAAAATAGTCAAAACTGGTGCCTGGGTATCAGGTCTGGGGAGAATTCATCTGGGGGCCAACCAGACATAAACAGCCTTCTGAGCCTTCTTCAGAGCATGAGATCCAAACTGTCAATTCATTCTACAGTTAGTTAATTCACTACTGCCTTTTTTCCATTTCTCAATGGCACTGAAGTTATAACCCATACTTCTGTTAAACTCCTATACATTATAGTTATGAAATCAAACTGCTGGTAAAAATGAAGCGTAAGAATGTTTTGCACACAGCCTGACACAATAAAGTATCTCCATAAATGACTCACTGAAAATAATATGAATAATTCCAAATGCTGGTGAATCTGAGTCATCTGATCCACTAGTTTATAAATAGCACAGATACCTTTGCTTGCTTTCATGCTGTCTCTAGCCATTACAGTTCATTAAGATCAGATGCATGTTGCCTTTCTCTGCTGTTTGGATTATTCAAGCTATTTAGAAGACACAGGAGTGAGAGAGAAAATCACGAGAGCTTTTTTGTCGATATTGTTGCTAAGGAAACTGCTTCCTTTTTATTTCAGTGCATGGGACACTACTGTCACTTTGAGTCTGTCTTGCAGACAGACAACTTCAGAGGAAGCTATCAGGGATGAAAAACAGAATTAATGAAATCTTAGGCTTCCATTTTAGATAGAAGAATGGTTATACAAGGTACTTGAAAAGCAGCTTGAATGACCTGTGAGACTAGAATTTTGAAGAGAATGTTGAAGACAACAAATATGAGAGACTTGTGGATATCTGCAGACATATCTTAAATAATCTCAGATGCTTTTTTGTGTACATGCATCATTGTGGTGCATCACCAGCTAAACTAAGCGTAATGGAGAATATCTGTCTGGAACAACAAAGAATATTTCTTTCTTTCCATAACCATCCTCCATACCTGTGCAATGTTACTTGTACCCACTCATGCCTAGAAAGGTTTCCTGACTTAGTTTAATCAGTCTTCAACCATTCTATCCTTCAAAGCCTTTTATAAACCACTATTTATTTTTTTTCTTAAGAAATCCATTTATATGTTTTAGCAAAGAGTAGTAAACTTTAATTTAGGAATTATAAACAGTAAAAATATAAAGCCAGTCTAAAACTATTAAATGTATATAAAACATGAGAGATTTCACTGCTCAAGAACATGTGAAAGACAGTTTTTCATGAGCAAGTATCAGAATCAGTTTACAATCTGAGACATATTTACATGCTAGGGTTTTTTCAGACAATTTGTGAAAACTGTAGTTTTTCAGATACATTTATGAATGTGTCATTCACATGGTGAGTTCTCAGCAAAATATATTAAGGTACCTAAGGAGAAATCTCGTAAGGAGATTTCGTACATAAGGAGAATCTCGAGGGGCCATAGCTTGTTCAGCCTGGAGAAGACATGGCTTCTAGTAGGCTTGACAGAAGCCCCCTGGTACCTATCGGGAAGGCATCAAGAAGATACAGTGGTGAATGGTAGGAAGACAAGAGAGAACAAGCACAAATTAAAACAAGAGAGGATCAGACTAGATAGACAGTGAAACTTTCACCATAAGGTCATCAAGAGGTGGAGTAGACTGCCTAGGGGGACTGTGCAGTCTGTGTCCTTGGAGGTTTTCAAGACCTGAACAATCTAGTGTGACTCAGCAGCTCACCCTGCTTTGAGCAGTAGGTTGGACTTAGCAACTTCCTGAGGTCCATGTCCACCTGAATTACCCTGTGATTCTTTGGTTCTAAGTATAGCTTTGTGCTCTACTAATTATGTTTAGGTTAAATAAATCACAGACGATAAATAGCTAATTATTTTGGCAGCCTAACTAGGAGCCAAAATATCTAGGGAGTTTCTGTAATGTGAATGTTGATAAGAATATAGCTCTTGCTTGAACATGTGAAAAGAGGCTATTAAAGTGAATGTAAAGAATTATATTTACATCATTTAATGTCATATTAGTTGAAATTTGACTTTGCACTTGGTCAAGGTTATAGTATTTCAGTGGTCTGTGATGCATTCAATATATTATATATCATTTATTCTTCAGAAAAGTTACAAAACTGTAGAGGTAGCTAACACCACTCATATATCATTTTTGCTCCAGTAGTTTGTCTTGCAGTTGCTGTCAGTAATGGGATGGAAATCATGCTCTTATTTATATTTGTATTTCTTTGTTTTCACAGGTTTTGACATAGGCCTTCCTGTTACATAAACTTTTGTACATCCAACCCTCTGAAGGTTTCTCAGTAGCAATGACATTACAAAACAAAATATGCAAAAACTGTTTGTCTGTTTGTGTTAGCTTGTCACTGTTCAAATTAATTTGTTTTATTCTCACAGCTCCTTCTGTGCAACACAGCCCCACAGACATCTTTCTTATGCATCAATGGGTACAAAATACTATCTAAAAACTGTTTTCCTGTAGAAGCTGATAGACAAAGGCCATAACTTTCACTGTGATTTTAACATGTGTTTAACAGAATCATATGCTACAGTCTTAGAAACTGAAGTCCAAACATCTACAAACAGATGTTTTATTGAGCATAAGGGTGGGTAGTGAGGGACAGATGACTGATTCAGAGACACCTGGGTTAGATTATCTAAGCAAATGATAACAGGCAGTAAACAGAAAGGGTTTTGTTTGTTTGTTTGTTTGTTTTAATGAAGGAACTTATAAAGGTGATTTTTTTCTTTTTTCTTTTTTTTTCTCTCATAATTGGTGGTACTTAAAAGATATAAAAGCATAACAAACCACTTTGATTGAATGTGAGCTCCTGCTTTGGTGTCAGGACAAAGAGATATTGTGACTGTAGAGCAGAGGATTAAGCCAACAGGACCTGAAATGTTAAATCACTTTTGTGTATGAAAGTGCTTTAAGTTCTCCTGGCTGTCTCTGTCCAGTTATGTTGCATGCAGTTCAAGCAAGAAGATGACAAATCAAAGAAAAGTTCATGAGGAATATTAAAGAACTAGGAAACAATTTATCTGGGATACTCAAATCTGAATCTGACTAGTTTAGCAAACTGAGGCCAAAGAGGTGACTTTGTCATGCTTTGCAGGTATTTCTATGGCGTCTGCAGAAACAGATACTAGGTAATAGATAGTTCTTCAGTCTCACAGCCCAGGTATATCAAGATCCACTGTCTGTAACTTGAACCTATTCAGGTTAAACATAAATCACATGGTTTTAACAATAGAGGCAATTAATGAGATACTCAGGGTTACCATGTTTTAATTTTTTATAACTAAGACTGGATTCCTTTCCTAAAAGACAAGCAGTAATTCAAATAGCAATTAATTCAAGGAAGTTCACAGGAGGATGTGCCCACAAAGGTACCATCTTACTCTACAGTCTGAGAACCTGGATATAATCCCCTTTTACCAACTGATATGATTCCTAAAGGGAAAAAGAGAGGCAACTAATTGCAGATGCAGCAACTTCTGCCAAATCCTGTGTTGAGGGTACTTCATTGGCTTGGACGAGGTCAGAGCTGGAGTCGACCCATAGTAGGAGTTATTTTTCTCTCCAAATGCAGGTCATAAGTTGTGACTTGCCTGGCACAGTGCTGTAGCACAGTCTCATGAGCGAAGCTATTTCTGGCATCCTCAGCATTCACAGCAGATGGGGCTATCTAATAGCTTTGGCATTCCCAACATGCTGCTGCCAAAGTGACATTACGGGTCGGGCAGTTTTGCGCATGAAGGGCTCCTCAGTGTTGGGGCACTGTTAATGAGCTACTCCCAGGAGGCAATGTGTGAGGCACTGGCATGTCCCACGGCGCTGCAGCCAGCATCTGGGGTCACTGCTGTGTGCCAGGAGCCTGTGCGGGTGTATGCACACCCAGTGCTGATGCAAGCACTCTGCTTGGGTGTTGCATAGCACGTGGGCCACATGCACACGGGATTTTGGCTGCTTAGCAATTCTATAACAGGGCTGTCCCAGGAGGACACACCGTCTATTTACTCTATAAATGTAAAATATCCATTTAAAATCTTCTTTCTGTGTCACAAAGAACATTGGAGCACTGTCTACTTTTATAATGCCGAAAAGCATTATCAGTGCAGTACCTTCCCATCACAACAGCAAGTGTCAGAGGCTTCTGGTGTACTGTAGCTGTGCAGTGCATTGGCCTCCTCATCCATTAAAAATTTCCCTCTGATTTTCTTTTTGTTCTGCCCCAGTCCACTCTGCACAGAGCATCATTGGCCTGGAAATTGCTCCATTTTCAGTTAGCTTAAATAACTATCAATTTTTTAAAAAATAAGAATTCATGCTGTGTATAGGAAACAATTGTGAGTTGCTGTTATAGTTTAACCTGGCAGGAGGCAGCTAAGCACCACATAGCCATTCACTCACTCCTGCCACCCTACAGTGGGATGGGAGAGAGAACTGGAGGCGGGGGGGAGAAATCAAACAAAAATAAATTGTGGGGTTGAGATAAAGACAGTTTAATAGGATGGAAAAGGAAGGGATAATTAATAATAATAATTATGATAAAAGAATGCACACAGCAAATGATGCACAATGAAATTGCTCACCACCTGCTGACCAATGCCCAGCCAGTCCCTGAGCATCATCCCCCCAACTCCAGAGCTGTTTTCAAACTGAGTTGGTAAATGGTTGTGACAGAGTTTGAAAGGACTAGAAAATGCTATAATAGATAGAAGAATAATGATTAGGTTTATGGGTACCAATAGACTCAGAAGTTTTCTCCAATTTAATTGGAAATTTTTAATAATCAAACAGCTAAGAAGCTGTAATCTGAGTGAGTTAGAAAAAAAATATTGGGATGAGAACATATGGAGTCTTAGGTGTACTTTTAATAAAACTTAGGATCTCACTGTTTTTCTTTTCCCTGGGGGAAAAAAAAAATAAAAATAAAGATAAAAAGTTTTCAGTTCAACAAATTTTTAATTAAATTAAAATTTAATCAGCTGAACAACAAATATGACCAATATCTGCCGGCTTTCCTCTTCAAAAATAGTTATGCATGTTAACTTTTTAGTTTCATCTAATGTGAGTTATGTCTGGAGAGGTAAGAAAAAAGAGAAGGAAGATAGCAAGTGGCTATTAGTACGTGTAACCTGCCGTTTGACGTTCTCCATTGGTAACTGACAACTACATAAGTAACAGATTAGATTTAGTTCAAAAGCTTCCATGAAGACATCTCTTCACCGAAATAATATAAATAGAATGAAAAATATTTTTTAAAGAAAATAGACATTTTAATTTTTTAAAAGATATTCAATCAGATGATTAATCAGCATGGCAAGTTATAAAATATATCTCTTGGGTGAAAGAAGCAAAAGAGATTTAGAGATAAAATATGAAATATCTAAATGTTAAGGCAATGCTAGAACCAAAATAATAATAATAATAATAATAATAATAATAATAATAATAATAATAGGTTAAAAGGCACTTGCATCTTTTATTTTGCAGTTTGAGTTGAATTAATTATGTCATTATGATAGCTGGATTTCACTCCTTTGTTGGGCATTGACAACATGTGCATTGTCTGGCACGTGTGTGACTGTACTCAGGGATCAGGCCCAGCCAGCATGGGTTCATGAAAGGCAAGTCCTGCCTGACCAATCTCATCTCTCTCTATAACTGGGTGACCTGCCTGGTGAATGAGCAAAAGGCTGTTCACATAGTCTGCCTAGACATAAGCAAAGCCTTTGACACGGCCTCCCACAGCATTCTCTTGGAGAAGCTGGCAGCCCATGGCTTGGACAGGTATACTCTTTGCTGGGTTAAAAAACTGGCTGGACGGCCAGGCCCAGAGAGTGGTGGCGAACGGAGTGAAATCTAGCTGGCAACCAGTCACCAGTGGTGCTCCCCCGGGGTTGGTGTTGGGGTCCATCCTCTTTAATATCTTTACTGATGACTTGGATGAGGGAATTGACTGCACCCTCAGTAAGTTTGCAGATGACACCATGTTGGGGGGAAGTGTTGATCTGATGGAGGGTAGGAAGGCCCTGCAGAGGGACCTGGACAGGATGGGTCGATGAGCAGAGGCCAATGGGTTGAGGTTTAACATGGCTAAGTGGTGGGTCCTGCACTTTGTTCACAACAACCCCATGTGGTGCTACAGACTAGGGGCAGAGTGGTTCAAAAGCTGTACAGAGGAAAAGGATCTGGGGGTGTTGGTCAGTGCTCACCTGAACATGAGCCGGCAGCGTGCCCAGGTGGCCAAGAAGGCCAACAGCTTCCTGGCTTGTATCAGGAATAGTGTAGCCAGCAGGACTAGGAAAGTGATTGTCCCCCTGTACTCTGCTCTGGTGAGGCCACACCTCAAGTTCTGTGTTCAGAACTAACTACAAGAAGGACATGGAGGCCCTGGAGCATATCCAGAGAAGGGCTACAAAGCTGGTGAAGGGTCTGCAACACAAGTCCTGTGAGGAGCAGCTGAGGGAACCGGTGTTGTTGTGTCTGGAGAAGAGGAGGCTTAGGGGAAACCTTATTGCTCTCTAAAACTCCCTGAAAGGAGGTTGTGGGGAGCTGGGGGTCAGCCTCTTCTTACAGATAACTAGCAATGGGACAAGAAGGAATGACCTCAAGTTTCACCAGGGGAGGTTTAGGTTGGAAATTAGGAGACATTTCTTCTCAGAAAGATTGCTTAGGCATTGGAACTAGTTGCCCAGGGAGGTGGTGGAGTAACAGTCCTTGGGGTGTTTAAGGAAAGGTTGGATGTGGTAGTTAGGGACATGGTTTAGTGGATAATATTGTTGGTGGGGAGACAGTTAGACCAGATGACCTTGGAGGTCTTTTCCAACCTTAATGATTCTATGACTGTGTGACAGACATCCTCCCTGGCACCAGATGTGACCAGAGAAACCAGTCACTTTGGCAGCTCAGTTGCCTTCTCCCACTCCTCTCTTTTCCATAGTTCCCATTCATCTGCCAGCAGAGCAGTTTATACTTGACTTCCTTAAAGTCTGCTTCAGACAAAAATCAGCTAGGAGCATCTGCATGAACTATCAATAAGAATGATGCTCCAGTAACGGGGCAATGATGAGGAATGGGCGTCAGGTACAACTTCCACTAGCCTCAGATTTTTTGTTCCAAACTTGCAACACTGCTGCAGTCCAAAAGCTATTTCTGGAACTTTACACAGAAATAGGTCTGGCTGACCCAGGTTAGAGAATGTAGCATTAATGACATCCGTAAAAGCTGTAAATTTAGCTCTTCTGGACAGAAAATGTGCATAGAAATTCAGCATCTCCAAAGGAAATAAAAAAGCTTTGTAGTAGGGATCTACTACTGAAGTAGCTGCTAATATAGCACTTTAATGGCACATAGCAGAAACTTTTTGGATCATTCTGAATGTCACTTTTAATGTGGGACATGCAGCTTCAAAATCAGGATGGACAGTAGTAGCTCTGTAAGTTTTTCATTGCAGCTTGCTCAGTAACCATCTGATCTTGCTTTTCTTCTGAGGATCTCATTCTTGTGCATTCTCCATGCCCTTGTCACCTTTGATTTTCTGACACCGTGAACCACTTAAAGCAAGGCTTACACCATTGAATTATTTTATAGTAGTAACTACATATTCCTTACCTTTACTATAAATATTGTCTAGAATGTACATAATGCCCTTGCAGGCACAATGTCTGCATCACCTTGTCATTGTGCTGTCCCTTGTAGTAGCTTCATCATGGCAAATCTGTAATTCAGTAGGCTTTGAAGTTTAAACATACTTGTTCAAGTTAAGCTGTAATAACTGGCCATAATACCATCACAGCTCTTTAGAACTGAGCAGAATTTGTCCCACTTCATACTAATGATTCATTTCTACAAATCAGGGCTACTGTTATTGTGTTTAGTACAAACAAGTCAGACCAGGTGTTAGCTGGCCATAAGTAAAAGCAAAGAATATATTGTTGTCATAAATATGTAGCTTTGTTGTCATTTATAGGATTAAAAATATTGACTTGAGTAATTCTGTTCTGTGTCTATGTCAGGGTAAGACAGAGTTGCTTTACTTTCCAATGTGTCTGCTAGTTTTTATTTTCTGTAAGGGACTATATATCATGCTTTTGCACACGTAAATTGGCCACAAGCTTGCGGACAAGCTCTAGACTACAGAAGGACTTTGTTCCTATCAGCCAGTTGATGACTGACTCCCATGTCTAGTCCCAGTCATGTCTAGTCCTTCTTACCCTTCACTCATTCTGGGGCAGGAATGTGACTCATCGGTCTCAGAACCTGCAGAAACATGGTGCTTCAAAACCTCTGGGATTATCAAGGTCAGTCTTTGCACCCTCCTGCTCTGGCAGGTGAAGTAACCATGTAACTGCAGCCTCTTCACTGCCCTCTGTCATGAAACATAGTCTCTCGGCCTTTTGCTAGAGAATCACTGGTGCCATGTTAAAGATGGTGCCTTTACAGACAACTCTTGTTATGCCTCGGTGGGTTCATCCCTTCTTGTCCCATCATTGCTTGTTTGATACCTTTATCATAGTGATGACTCAAGACCATCCTCTGGCACTAATAGCTGTAATTGCATATGCCCAGTGCGTACAGATGCTCAGCACCTAAAGGGGCAGAGTCAAGAAATATTGCTGGGAACTGAAGAGAAGCCAAACTCCTCTGTAATAATATATCTTGACTTTTGAGAGGGAAAAGTGGCAATGGCCTTTAGGCAATTTATAAGGCTTTTCTGGTCCGGGCAAGAATGCTGAGAAGAAAGGTTTCCTACCTTTTCAGTATAGAAGTGTCATCTCATTTTTTCTCATTCTGACTTTTTTTGTTGTTGTTGTTGTTGTATCTCTCCGTTCCTGTGCTGATTTTTCCAGGTTCAAATCAGAACCCCCTTGCTTTGAAGCTCAAGTCAGCACTAGGCAAGGCATCAAGGCATTGGGCATCACTGTTGCTAAGAGCAGCCTGTCCTCTCCCAGTTGCATGCTTGCACATAGACAGGGTCAGAGCATGATTGAAGGGTGAGAGATGTACAAAAGCAGAACAGGCTTGAAATTAAATACTCTTTGAAGCTTTTTCTTAACTAGTCTTACTCTGGCACAGACCCCTGCCTTAGGGGGATGATCCAGTAGAATAGCAATGACCTAAAGCTACTGCTCTGCCCATTCAAGCATGCAAGGAGGAAAATGTATCTCAGAAATGACTATATGAGTATATCTGGGCTGCAAATAAATGTTTGTAAAAGATGGACGTTAACGTTAAAAGCATGAGGGAGGACTTAACTTTTTTCTTTCTTTCTTTCTTTCTTTTTTTTTTTTTTTTCTTTTCTGAGCAAAACTGAGTTTTCTGTAACGGTGAATGCTACACAGAAACAAAAAAATGGAAAAATCCTGGTGGGTTAGACCTTTATCTCTTTCCTCGTTTATTACTAGTGCCAATGGAGTAGCTGTCCTAATTAAAAAGAACTTGCCCTTTCAAACAGAGGAGCCTGATTCTGGTCCAAATGGCCCTGTAGAAAAGAAATTGCTGAATGAAGTCATTACTCTAATTAACATTTATGCTCCTAATGTTAACAACGTACTTTTAAAATAAACCAGTAACATAGATATTCCTCCTTAAATCATCTAGTGGTCTGGTATGGGCAAAGATTTTAATTGCCCTTTGGTTACCAATTTAGACAGATCTACTAGGGGTGATTGCATTGTAAATCAGATATCTCAAGAAAGTCATTAATGAGCTAATGAGCGATAGATGTTTGTGGTGATGAAAGGCACAGCTAATAATGCTTATTTAGCCAAGTGGTGTACTTAAGTGTTCTCTGTTGCATACGGAAAGTGACCATACACAAGTAACTAGATAATAACATATTAGCTATTACTCAGTCTGCTCCATGATTTTATCTTCCTCTGCCTAGCATTAGGCCCGTCCCTTGTGCTCTACATCCCTAAGCTGTTTCTGTGATTTGTAATTCACAGAACTGCAGTTTGGAGCCCTGCATCTGTTTGACTATGTTTATATATTTCTTGTCTCCCTTAGCATAAATCATAAAGACAGCTTAATTGGTTTATACTTTTGAAGCAGTTTGAAATGTGAAGTGTTGTGTAAGTGTTCAAGGTTGTTATTACTTTGTGACTCTTCCCGAGCCATTTTCTTTCCAGAATGAAAATTAAAGAGAAATTATTTGCCATTTACAAGAGTAAATGTGGTGAATTCTGTCATAAGCAATCACTCAAGTATCACCAAAAACAAACTTTGTTTCATAGAACTGCAGTTCTTAAATGCTTGAACTTTGCATCTCTTTCATAACACTGTAAATCCATTAGCTTCACTGGAAATATTTGATTTTTGGTATTGTGGACAGAGAATCAGATCTTTGATATCTGTAGTTGTAAGGGAGTTGTTATGTGGAATAATAAAGTTCCTGGAAAATACAGGTCTTCTACATAGGTTTTGCTATAATTGAAACGATGATCCATTTGATACACTTAAAATTTGAAATTATGATTTATTTATTTTTTTCACAGCAGGAATATCTACAATTATAGCAGAATTTAAAACATAGTATTGTTACTGAGTGAAAGATTCTTTCACTCGCAGATGCATATTTTAACTAAAGAATTTGCATATACTCAACTAACAGCAGTTTCCTCATAGTGCACTGGAGACTAACCCTTTGGCTTTTCCTCAGGACCTGATTAGGACTTAGCATTACCTGGGAATTTCTGTCAGGTGCAGTGTTCAAAAACTAAAAACACACAGAGACAGATGTTCTTTGCATTTAATTCCCTTTGTTGCTTCACTGGCTCATAGGGCAGAGTCGAGAGGTATCCATGACAAAGTAAAAAGGTCTTTTACCCCAGAACAGGATTTTAGGATCAGAAATGAAACAAGCAAGCAAAACAAGGACAGCCAACAAAAAGTAGCCTAGGGCAATGCAGTGTGTCAATGAGAAAGAGACAGATAAGAAATACTTGGACAGTTGTGCATGTTGGCTTCAATCTGTAATGACTGTGCAAACCACACATCAAAAACATTTGGCTGTCCTTGACAGAGAACAAAAAAAAAAAAACTGACATAGGCCAGATTTTTCAGCCGTTGCTATTTTTTTTTCAGTTGAAATTATTTATACGGTCAACTTGGTGAATTCATTCTCTCTAGCTCTGTTTTTAACTATTTGTCTAACTGCCTTCAGGCAACTGTTAGGTGTTGTCTTAGAGAGACAAAGTGATTGATCTGGTACTGTTTTAACATTCCTTATTTCCACTACTGATAATTTGTATCTACTGCTCTCACTGGTGTAAAATCTATTTGGTTGGTATATTTCTAGCATAAAGTAAGAGCAAAATTTGGACCATCAACTCCAGTAACACTTAATTTAGTCTGCACTTACAGCTTTTGCATTCCACCAATTATTTGTGGGCAGAGATCTCCTTGGCCTTGGGAGTAAAGTATCTATTTCTCCCTAAAGTCTAACATGGTTGAGAAATGAGTGGGAAGCATCTTTATGCCGCACATTTCCACAGCAATCTTATCCATGCTCAGAGAACACGTAACATTAGCTTGTCACATGGCAAAGTGACCAGTCTCTCATTGTGATGGTACTTTCTCCATAGCCTTGTAGCCACTTTTCTGGTGGCCTTGTGACCAAATCAATAAGACAGTAGAAGGCAAGGGGTTATTTAATCTCTCACATTGCACTCCATAAAGAGCTCCCTAAGTACCAGATGAAGGTGACCCTCGATTCCTTCTATGGGAAGAATGACATTACGAGACCAACAGTTTGTGGTGCCTAAAGAAGCACAAGCCAGAAGTGGCCCAGTTATGTAGTTTAGGAGTGAGAAGACTTAAGTGTGGCCAAGTTAGTTCATTAGAGAATCATGGACTGCTTCCTTACCTGCTTTGCTCTTCTGCAACCATATGATGAACTGACAGCAGGAAATATGTATCATGTCATTCCCCAATATCTATTTGCTTGTTTCTAATCTGTGTGTGCAAGATGTCTATCCAGGACAATCTGCAGATGCCTTTTTAGGCACGTAACACAACGATAGCATTCTCCAGCAGCAGCTTGAATAAAGAAATACAAAAACTGAGGATTTTTTTTCTCCTCAAAATACAACTTTAAAGAAAACATAGGACAAAATCAACAGTCTAGAGTGCTTCCTTGAGATTGTCAAAAGGAAGTTGGAGACAACAAAAATGCTACTGTGAAGTTGTAAATGCAGCCTTTTAAGATAAGCCTAAATTCCCATAAAAAGTGAAACATAGGACTAGTCAAACCTGGGGAGGATTAATCTAGCATCTTGGCTCATGCAAAAGACAGATATGGTAGTTTTCAGGACTGTAATACCTCTAGAGTACACATTTTAAAGTAAGTTTTCCTGAGTCCCTGTTCCCCTACACAGAGAATTTTCAGATAGTTTTTTAGGAACTATAGATTAATATAACATGGGAGTAATTTCTCAAAAATGTACAATATAGTAACTGTATTTTCTTGAAACTCATTCCCATTTTTGACTCAAAACTTGATCGGGAAATCTTCAGAAGTTGTAGGGTGTAATTATATTTTGAATGAAAGTGTTACTTTCCTCTGAGCTACAGTTTCTTACCTTGACTTTTATGTATTCTTTGTATTATTTACTTTTAGCATATCCCTTCCTGTTTGTCACTTTATTACATAAACAACTGAAATAAATTTTACTTTTATCACAGGGAGTTTATAACTTCCTTTGCTTTTCTCAGAACATCTTTTATATCTGTTTTTTTTTTTTTTTCCTTAAAAGTACCACTACAACACTGTGTGCAGTAATGTTCTTAAACACATTATTGAGTGTTTGCATTACACATTGTTCCATTCCTTCCACAAGCTGCTACCAGTTTACAGTTCTGGCTTTGGTTTTTATTTAGCAGGAGAAAACTGCCTCTGTGTAGCAAGCTGTCTTCAGTAATGCCAGTATCTCTCTAGAATGGATAGTCATTTTTCAATCCCATGGTTCCCTGATTTGTATTTACCAAGAATAAATGATGCTTTCCCATACACTTTCAAACTCTTTCTTCCTTTTTAGTCTTTTTGAAGCAACAGAATTATCTAGTTCTGTGGCACAAAGTTAAACAAAACTGTCAAGAAATGCTCTTAGTCTCTCCCTCACATTTCTTCTCCAGATCATTTGAAAGGATGTCAAACCATGCAGGCTCTACTGTCAAAGAGGAGGCTCTCTGCTGCAAGCTGTTCCCTAATATGTCAAAGGACTTTTACAAGAATCTTAGAAATAATGTATGAATTCTACAAAATCAGAATTCAAGGGGACTAGACAATCTCATAATTTGTTAAACCTAAATTTTTAAATGGTGACAGAAAGCAATAAGATGATTGGGTACACTGGGATCTTGGGTTATTAAAGGTCTTAATCCTGTCATGTATCATTAGCCGTCTAAAAGGTGTCTGGACCTTCTTGTAAGGCCAGCAATCAAAACTGTGTACACTTCCAGAGGTCAATTAGTCCCCCTTAAGATCACAACCTAGGGCAGGTGGGTTGAGATAGTTGGTTACTTTAGAATAGATACCTAACTTTTAAGCAGCAAAAGTAAAATGAACCCACCTGCTCTTTTCACTTGGAGATCAGACACAACAGCAAGTGACTACTAGAGGGCTGAATCCAGACAACAAATAGCTTACAACAAAAAGATACGTTTTGTATGAAGTATATTGATACTTCTGCTCAACTGCTGCAGCAAATGTACTGTTTAGAAATTGAAATATGTATCTTCATGGGAAAATGGAGGTTTCAGGTTAACATTAGCATCAACTTTTAGAAGATGAAGTCAGATGATAAGATTGCTTTAAAATGTACAAAATACAGAGAAAAAAAAATATGTTACTAATATATGAATCAAGCTAAACTGTTGCACAGCCTTGTTCCAGTATCCTGCATTCATACCTCTGTGATTTGTGCTTTTAAAATCCAAACATACTTCTGTATTAATTATTAATTCTGTTTCCTTTGTCCATTATTTTCCTTAAATAAATGAGATTAGCCTTTTAAGGAGTTTTGTCTGATCTTTCACTTCTGTTATGCTGTGCTCAGTGTAAAATCAAAACATGGGAGTTAAAGGTCACTTTATATTTGCTGGTTATTGGGAGATCTGTGATGTGCAGTGCACACAGCACACTGCAGCATCTTATAAAAAGTCACCTCTCTTCTAGGCCATTACTTAAAATTGATTTGTTCTGCTTCTCAGAGGAAAATACAAACTTGAAGAATATTTGGGAGAAAGAAGGTCAGGACCTTAATCTTTGAGGAATCTTAAAACAAGCCTGTTCCTCTTCCATAGCCAACTCCACATGAACTTAACACAAGATGGTTTATAGTTACTTTATCTGAAATATATTTACACCTTTAACCCATGGGATTACCAGATCTAATGGGAGAAGTATTATTTCCCAACTGTGAGAGATTTTGTGCTCAAGAGAGTTGGTTTTGTTCACATGGTTTGTTCTTGTAAGGGATTAAAGAAATGGTGAAAAAACTCCAAACAGTATCTTATAAAGCAGTATCTGTAAGGGTAAAATTGTTCTTTCTACTTCCTTCTTGAACTTTTAGACATAACTTTATGTTCCTACATTTGTAGATGAGCTACTGTTAATATCTAAGAGATTCAGGAACAAATTTGAGGAATGCAAAATATGTATAGGAAAAAAAAACAACATTCTAATAAGTCTAAATAAATAAATAAATACTTTAGTCAAAAGAAAAAAAGCTACATAAAATGAAAATATGGAAACATAGATGGAGAAAACTTAGGAGTTCAAACTCTCTGAGTGGCATTGAGTGGTTTCCCCAAGGAAAATATTTATTAAAAAAAAAAAAAAGTATATTAACTTTCTATGTCCTAATTTTATGTCCCCTATAGAGATCTGATATACTCTATCAGTATCTTAAGGAAACAAGAATTGATTTGCTACTAATATTTATTATGAAAAATGCTAATTAAGAAATTCAAACAGATTCACATGTTCTTACTTTTACAGTCTGTCTGGAAAAAATGGGTTCTTACAGGGGGTAGCTAGGGTCCTGTAGCAAGAGAAGATGAGGAGTCAGTCTTAGAAGTTTTGACAGCCCGGCTGTCTCTGCTCCTGTATTTGTGAATTTAGAAACTTCCTCTGCTATTGCATTCACTGGGGGCCAGAACACTCTTGGGCAAAAATCTGCAGCTATAATTAGTGATTTAATTTTAATGTAGATGAATAGACAATCCTGAAGCCAGTTATTAAAATGTCATTAGTTGACACAGAAGTTAGCATATCTGCCTAATGTCTGTTAGCAGAAGCTGCAGAGACCAACCTAAATGAGAACTCTGCCTGGGGAAGAGTCACAGCAATGCAAGTCATCCAAAATCTCCCTGCCTCGGAAACAGCTGGCCAGCCCTTGCCTGAAAATGTTAATGTGTTCATAGGGAATGAATGGGGTGATACAGACATCCCATTTCCTTAATGCTGACCTGTTTGTTCTGGAAGAACCCTGAGTTCTCTGGAAAATATTCCTTTTGAGTAGCTTTGGTGCTAGCAAAAGCCAGGTAGAAAACAGCAAGGATGAAAAACAGATTTTATAAAATGTAGCCCTGGGGGGTTATACATCCAACAAGTATGGAATTAGTTCTGTATATCATGTATAACTCATTCTGACAGTACTCCCAAAGTAAATAAATTTTAATTTGTATTTTTAATTCAGACGTTAATGTAACAGCAAGGCTTAGAGAACTGATCTGAAGCAATCTGGATTCAAAGGCTTAGTTGAAAAAAGTAGGGAAAAGATTTCTTAGGACTCTTCAGTCTCTGGCTGAAAGTAAAGAAACTGAAGGTTAACTGCAAAGTTTAACTTTGCAGTTTAGAAGTTAAGAGACTGTTTTGAAAAATATAATCATAAATCTATATTTAATAATAATTTTTGTTTTCTTAAAACCTGAGAGATCTGAACTACTATGTTTTCTTGCCTCCTTAACATCTTAATGTCACAAACATCATGAGCAAAAATAATACAAATGAGAATCTAAAATGAAAAGGTTTTAGAAGGTTTTATTTTTGAATTCCACTTTAGCATCAACACTAAGAGTTATGCAACTCTTTGAGCCATCAACGAGCATTGCAGAACCATCATGAAAATGTATGAGCCCACGAACAAAATCTACTCACCCAACCTTAGAACTGTGATTAAAAAAGCCCTAATTATAGTATAGTCAGCCGTCAAAATAAATTACTCACTCAAGGTGAGTGGGTGAGAAGAAGTTTGCAAGGCTTCCTTAAGGAGGTGGTAATTGTCTTGAATTTTGTTAAAATACATCACTAATTATATTTTAACAATGTCTATGTACTGTTTTCTTCTTTGGGAATCTTATAAGGTGGTTGTAAGAATTTTGAGAGAGAGCTTTTATAGTTTTAAAATATTCTGTATTTGTACTGCAGAGCATGTTTTATGACACACCAAAGGATGGTCTAAATGGCATGCACAGATGACCTTAAATATTAGAATAAAATAATTTCATATGAATAATATGCAGGTTGATTGGACCTAAAGTAGTTTTCAAAACCAAAATAAACCTGCCTACTTCCATGTTAAAGTGATGTGTAGATCTGACAGTGCAGTGAAGTGAGAGCATGGTGATGCCACATGGTTGGCCCCTGGAGGTCTGCACACAGAGCTCAGGAGGGCCATAGGGCCTGCATCTAAGGAATCTTTCCTGTCTTCAAGATGTGTTGCACAGAGACACCAAACCCTTCAAGGCAGGCTTCTGCAACTCATTCACATTGGCTGTGAAAATTTACTGCAAAGTCTGAGAGACTACCAACCATGCATAATCTTACCCTGCTGGTTATATTGCCAGTGTGTTGGGCCTACCCTGAGCAGTACCAAAAACATAGGCTTTCATTCCTTCTGTCTTCTAGAGATTGCAAGACCCACATGCTTAAACTTGCGTCCAAAGAATGCTCAATGCCTGGACTTCAGACTGGAGAAGACTCAAGTTTGACCTCCCGGGGCTTGCAGACTGTGGGCTACTACAGATGGAGAAATTGTTATTAAATCTCTTTTCATTGTTAATGTTGCACATTTGCTTCCACAATCTGATTATTTTGTTAGATTTTTACTACTGCTTAGGTGGTGTTCAGACACCTTCATTATAGATTACAATTAAAAAGATGCTTGTTGATATGTGAGACAGGCCTCTAGTCATTAACATATGCAGCTGTCATCTTTGAATCCAGTAATATTTGCATTTATTTTTATAATTAAAAATCAGATTAATTTTGCCTATCCAAACTCTGTGTACCAATGCAATGAGTTGTTTTTCATGTGTATTTGTTTGTGAGCTGTTAAATATCAAATGTATGTCTTATATCCAGCCAATAATTAGACTCAGAGTACTTTCTCCTAAGTTTAGTATCACTAGTCAATGACCACAAAAGCAATATGAAGAAATTTAGTATTCATCATCACATTTGCAGTTACTGTTCTAATAACTGAAAAATAAGGTTTGTCTTTCATATTATTGTGGCTGACTCACACCATTTTGACTGATACTCCAGCAACTGAAAGTTGTATAAACAGTACAGAAATATCAATCTAAATGAGGGTGCTGAATAAGCAGAAGTTGGGGTGTATTTGTAGCTGGGTATTGTTTCAGCCCACTCTTAAAATGAGTGTGAAAATAAATGTGTATCTCATTCTGGGCTAGGAGTCTGAGTCACACCAGAGTTGGAAATATTCATATTAAAAGCTTTTTGCTCTGCCACAACTCTCATTTTCTGTCTGATCATTCATTCTTGCTATAATATCTTAGCTCCCTGGCAACATCTTTAACTTTTCATCACACTTAGTTTTTATACTAAAATTTTTCATTTATTAAATGAGACTAGTGAAGCTTCAGGAGACAAGGGCTCTCCTAGTAATACTGCCATTCCCACAAAGCCTGATGACTCAGGCTAGCCTGTACCTGGACAGAAATGCAGACCTGGCAAAAAGCCCTCCTTCCCCTCCTTTCCCCAGGGACACACCATGCAGGAGGAAGAAAAGTGGAATGTCCCACTCGGTGCTGCAGTATAGCAAACATCACTAGAACTGAGTCTTGGTATTATATCAGCATGATGATTCTTCTGCTTCTGTACTATCACCCCAAAGCATTTCTTCTTTCCAAAAGGACTTACCATTTCTCAGGAAACAAGTTCAGAGCTATTGCTCCATCATCAAACACTTCAATAAAACTAAAGTTTTACTACTCCCTGACATAGGTGTGCTCAGGTTAAGAAAAAATATAGCGTGTTGACCTCTTAATTTACTCCTTTTTGTGCTGCTCTTGACTTTCTGATCTGATCTCTGTCATCAGGGCTAACCTCCCCAGTAATTCAGTAATTTTACCTGACTTCCTCTTTGCAGAATCAAGGAGACCTTTTCATATAGCTTAGGGGTGGCAAGCAGTACTTGGTAACTGTAACTGTGCTGTGGCTTCCAAGCCATTTCTGCAGCAAAGTCAAACAGGTTAGGTTAGACCATCTTTAGTGTTCAGCTGCACTTGGAAATAGGCTGCGAGCACTGAGACAATCAGGCACAGCAGCAAGATAGATTAAGCAGTGGTGGCTTTTCTGCAATTAAATACTCATTCTGCACTGCCTGTCTGCATGAAAGCTTTTAGTCAGGTCCAGCGCAAAGAGCTTAGCTTAAGCTCTGTTGGCTTCAGCTTGACCTCCTGACTTTCTGCTGTGGTAGCAGGAGAATATGTGCACATATTTAAGTACAGCAAGGGGACACCTGAGTAAGAGGGCAGCTGTACTGAGTCAAACCAAAGGAAACTGTAGCCCCATACCTGTCAGCCCCTTTAGATGTTAAGGCCTATAATATAAGAACAGGAAAGGCATGCAGAGATACACCCCCCCCTCCAGTGATCCATATGGTATGGAACTCCTGATTCAGAGTTTCTACCTTTATATTTAATAGACTTTCATTTTATTTTATTTTATTTTATTTATTTTATTTTATTTTATTTTATTTTATTTTATTTTATTTTATTTTATTTTATTTTATTTTTTATTTTATTTATTTTATTTTATTTTATTTTATTTTATTTTATTTTATTTTATTTTATTATTTTCTTCTATGTCTTTGTATAGTTGCTTCTTGGCCATATCTATGATACTGGAAGCATCTGTCAGCGAATGCCAATATTTTCTTATGCTGTGTGGAAAAAAAGAAGGAAAGGGAAGGGAAGGGAAGGGAAGGGAAGGGAAGGGAAGGGAAGGGAAGGGAAGGGAAGGGAAGGGAAGGGAAGGGAAGGGAAGGGAAGGGAAGGGAAGGGAAGGGAAGGGAAGGGAAGGGAAGGGAAGGGAAGGGAAGGGAAGGGAAGGGAAGGGAAGGGAAGGGAAGGGAAGGGAAGGGAAGGGAAGGGAAGGGAAGGGAAGGGAAGGGAAGGGAAGGGAAGGGAAGGGAAGGGAAGGGAAGGGAAGGGAAGGGAAGGGAAGGGAAGGGAAGGGAAGGGAAGGGAAGGGAAGGGAAGGGAAGGGAAGGGAAGGGAAGGGAAGGGAAGGGAAGGAAAGGAAAGGAAAGGAAAGGAAAGGAAAGGAAAGGAAAGGAAAGGAAAGGAAAGGAAAGGAAAGGAAAGGAAAGGAAAGGAAAGGAAAGGAAAGGAAAGGAAAGGAAAGGAAAGGAAAGGAAAGGAAAGGAAAGGAAAGGAAAGGAAAGGAAAGGAAAGGAAAGGAAAGGAAAGGAAAGGAAAGGAAAGGAAAGGAAAGGAAAGGAAAGGAAAGGAAAGGAAAGGAAAGGAAAGGAAAGGAAAGGAAAGGAAAGGAAAGGAAAGGAAAGGAAAGGAAAGGAAAGGAAAGGAAAGGAAAGGAAAGGAAAGGAAAGGAAAGGAAAGGAAAGGAAAGGAAAGGAAAGGAAAGGAAAGGAAAGGAAAGGAAAGGAAAGGAAAGGAAAGGAAAGGAAAGGAAAGGAAAGGAAAGGAAAGGAAAGGAAAGAAAAGAAAAGAAAAGAAAAGAAAAGAAAAGAAAAGAAAAGAAAAGAAAAGAAAAGAAAAGAAAAGAAAAGAAAAGAAAAGAAAAGAAAGACACTTATTTTACTTGTTTTAAATCTGCTGATTTCATTGGGCATCCTCTTGTTCTCATGTAGTAAGAAACCAGGCATCCATTCATGTGTTTTCTAGGCACTTTCCCAGGTTTCTCCTGATTTTATACATATCTGCCATATCCCCCTTTAATTGTCCCTTTTCCAAACTGAAAACTCCAAATCAATTTAAGCAGTTCCAAGCTTTAATTGCCCTTCTTTAGTTCCCCTTATGTAATTTTTGAAAGGCAAGGACCAGAACAACAGGCAACATTCAGAAAGGAGGGTACTATGTGGTTTTGTGTAGTGCTGTAACGGTGTTTTTTGCTTTGTTCTCTGTTCCTTTCCTAAAAGCTCCTAACTGATTTTTTTTTTTTTTCTGACTAGTAATAAGCACGTTTATGTTTTCTTTCAGTAAGCTTTATTTTTTATTAATTCTTTAAAAATAAATAAATATAATTTAAACACAATTTAAATTATTTATTTGGTGTGCTTTTTATATGTACAGGAAGCTGTTTTTCCATGCCTTATTATCAGAAGTTCAACAGTAACATTTTGAACCTTTGCTCAAGCAAGATGAAGAACTGTTTTTATCATAGATTTTCCAAACATCATTGCAACAACAGTTATGGTATTTAAAAATTTAATCTCTGCATTACTCCCAGATTTGCTGAGGCTGTATGAGAGAGTCTCCCATCATTATAACATTCTGTCTTCACTGACTTGCCCAGCATGTTACCATCAAGGTTGGGATGTCCATAGCAAGCTCCAATGCTAAGCTCTAAGGCTTAGACGAGGAATTTTAAGGTGCAAAGAAACTCTTTTTGATACAAAATACAGTTGACTTTGATTCTAACTTTTCTTTAATGGAGGACTGCTCTTCCATTGAACTGCCTGGCTCTCTCATTCTATGTATATTTTCCTTTGGAACTGAACAGATTCTTTTCGTCATTTTTTTGATATACTGACTATGTTGATATATGTGGTCCAGTTTCTTATTTTCATTTGCATTGCTTATGAAAACATTTGAATTAAGATAAATAGATAAATCAATTAATAAAGCAAAGCTCACTTTTAAATCAATGGTTGCTTGATCATAGAACATACAACGTTATGATAGAGTGCAGAATTTGGAAATTACCTTGCATTTTCTGTTTGAAACTGAAAGAATGAAATGCTCTTTGGCTCCTAATCTTAAATGTGCATTGTTGTATCTTATATTTTGATATATGTCATATTCATGGAAATTTTTTGTCATGACTTTTGTCTGTCTCCCACTAATGCATACTGTCAGTCAGTTAAAATGAAAAAGTGTTAAATGCCCAAAAATAGCATAAGCATGTCCTTCCTTTAAAATGTCTTTTATTGTCAATCCTCTTATCTACTATTCAGAATATTAGCATTGCTGCTAATTACTACTGATCTAGATTTTGTATCACAATGGAAAACTAAGAATAAGTGAAAAAAGGCAAGGTACTGCAGTTTTAATTCCACATTTTGTATTACATCAGACTTTGAACCTTTAGATTTTTGTGCTGATATTTATGAAATCAGTGGACAGGTTTTGTGAAGCTTGTGACAGCTGTGGGACTGATGCAATTTCACTTTCAGACTGGTAAAATAGTTTAGGTCAGGGAGGAATTTTTTAGATTTGACAACCTTCATTTTTTTCAAAATACGTAGCATTACAGATATGCCTCTCACCAATAAAGATAACATTGCTCTTAAGGAAGTATGAAAGTAGACTTTCATTTTAGCAGTGCCCTCAAGACCATCAGTTTTCAGGTACTCCTTAAATACCTCAAATACAAAACTAATTTCACTGTCAGAGCTCAGAATTTTGACTGCGACCAGATCTGATTTTGACATTTTTTAGAGGTACATTTTTACAAGTGGATCAATGTAGATTTCCCTCCCCATTTAAACACCAAACCTTGCTCCCCTGTTTTAGACCCCTTAGCCTGAAGAACCTCTTGAAGACTGTGGGAGGACAGGTCATGGACAGCCACGCAAAGGCACAAAAAATGACCATACGGTCTACAAGCACCTTCAACACATTTCCTTTTTTCTTTGGAAAAGTGTCTTAGAGCTAGACAGAACTTATCATATTAACTGCTGAAAATCTACTTTTAAGTCATCCTATGCACTGCCCTTCAATGCAATTTTCAGATGACAAAATATAACTTTGTATAAATACTACGTATTCATATTTATGTCTTTTATTATTCTTTATGTTTACTTCTTCAAAGGACTCACAAGTATTTTCAATACTCTTTTATTTAATTATGCTAATATTTTATTTTTCAACCATATTTTCAAAGAGAAAAAAATGAGGTGTCTGTAAGAAACCAGTTTTGAGACCAGATGTGCTAGAAATGCAAGCATACATATATTGATAGATAAGATCAGACCATGGTCCATCCAAATAATAATCCTTCTGACAGAAAGTAGATGATTCAGAAGTTACCAGAAATTTCATGAGAGAAATAGAGGATAATCTGTCAGCCACCTTAAATCTTCTCAGAATTCCTTAGTTCTCAGAAAGTTTTAAGCCCTAAAAAGTAAGATTTCATCTTTCTTTGAAAATATATTAACATTAATTATTACAAATCTGGAGGTTTGCTCATGAAGAGCAAAAATTTGACAAAAATGAAAAATACAATAGTGTATGCATTACTGAAAACTGCAAATGTCTGTCATTGAACAATTATTTGTTTTCCAAATGGGTAAGATAATATGGGGGGGTATGAAAATGGTATAATATGGTGAACAGTCAATACGTTTATGGTTCTTTTGATCCTTCAGAAACTCTTGTATTGTGGCATAAATGTTATAAAACTAATTTGTCCTAACTAGCAGTTTGAAATGAGAAAATAGCTCCAATATGCTACCTATTTTGGGGGTATTTGGGTGAGAGGAGTGATAATTTACCCTGTTAAACTTTCAGAGTGTCAATATGGTATATATTTTAAGCATGATATGTTCACTAGTATTGGCATTAAAAAAAAAAAAAAAAAAATTTCATGAAAAGTAAGTTTTTAACTTCACAGAAAGTTGAACTCATCTTTATATTAGCTGATGAACCAAATCCTATATCACAAAATCCCGTTAATCTAAACCAAGAGAAAAAGAAGCATTAGATAAACTTCTGTGAATTTAAGTATTATTTTTTTCTTTTCAGACAACTATTACGGCACTCCGAAACCTCCAGCAGAACCAGCTCCATTACTGTTAAATGTAACAGATCAGATCCTTCCAGGTGCCACTCCTGGGGCCGAAGGTAAACGTAAAAGGAATAAGTCTGTAAGCAATATGGAGAAGACAGGTATTGAACCACCAGAGGAAGAAGAGGAAGAAAGACCTGTGGTCAACGGAAATGATGTGACAGTAACACCAGGTCTGTTCTTCCTTCTTACTTTGCAATGTAGTTCTGTTATTCACAGAGGCCCTGGTTATCTCCTTCAGCAGTGAGAATGAGCATGCTCAGGTAAGGATGCTCTTGCACGACTGGCAGCCAGGAATCCTAAGTGATAAGACTCCTGTCAAACATAAAACAAATTATTTGACCTCCATTTGGTAGGAGTCATCACAGCTACAGTAAAGGTGTCTGCCTCTGAGCTAGTCACCCTGGACCCTCTTTATAGCCTGAAGAGAAAAATATCTACTTTCTGAATGCACTTCCTCCTATCTATTTCAGATTTCTGGGTTAGGAAATCAAACCAAAGTGCCTATTTCTTTTCACTGACCACAGAGAGGAGTCTAGAGAACTGCAGTTTGATCAAATGAATCCTGTCTCTGTATTTCAGGTCTCCTTGTGCTAAAAAGGTGATACAAGAGAGTTAACTAGATTATAAAGTGAACTTTTGTATACCTTTATGAAATCTTACAAATGCTATATTAGAGTAAAGCTGTCATTACATTACTGAATTTGTGGCAGTGACAATGAAACTTAATCGGCAATACTCTCAGGAAGGACCCTTTTCACCAATGTTTCAGATCCTGTATGAAGCAGATAATGTTTTCATATGTCTTGTCCTAAAAGACAGCTGCTGTTTTACTGCTTGAATAATAATCTTAAGGGGAAAAAAAAAAATGGTCTGAAGATACTGATGATATTGACTGGTATCGAATGAGAAAAGTCCAAACTTTTCCCAAGCAGTAATCAGCTTCACCCTCAATATTTTAGTGAGAGTCATCATTTTGCAGTACTTTATTTATTTTTTACTGTGAAATAACATTTAAGAAATGATTTATTTTTTTTCTTCAAGTAGGAAATTAAAGAATTCAGACATTTATATCTGTTTTAGAAATAACTCTGAGTTCTTTTTGGTGAACTTAGAAATTCAGGAACAAATGATTGAAGTGGAAGTCTGTAGTGACAATCACACAGGTAAGAAGATAAGGAGTTCCATAAATGTACAGGCTAATATGAAACAATAAAGGCACTACCTAATCTTCTAAGTCCTATAAAACGTTTTTTCATACTGCAGTTTCTATAGGTATTTTTTTTCTCCTGTTGCATTAGAAAGCATATTGAATTGGAAATCTTCTCACCATGGATGTATTTGCCACTTGCTTTTCTGTTGTAGTTGCCTAAAATTATATCTAAAGGCAAATCCCCAGTGCAGAACCCATCCCCATGACCAAGGCAGAGACAGGGCACTGGGGGGGGTGGGGAGTGGATCTCCTTCTGCCCCCTTGGCTCACTAAAGGGCTGCGGCATGACTCCCTGGCCATCACTGTCACATGCTGTCTGAGCCTTGCTCATCCCTTCTGCACAAGATTGCATCTGCCGGCAATGCTCTGGCACTTAGTGCCTCTCCTACACAGCTAAGCAGAAAAGGATGAAGCCCAGAAATCCTTGCATAAAACATCAGCACTGGCTCTGTTCCCAGGATACTTCCACAGTGAAAGAGGCAAAGGCAGGATTTGGTATCTGATGTGTATTGCAAAAATCATTAGAAGAATCATTCTTTGCAGTTACTCGAAATGTGTCACACAACCGACCATTGCTCAGGAGCAATTTCCAGAGCAGTATATTTCAGTTCAAAATGGATCAAGGAGAAATGTTTATCTGCTTTTCTGCTTGCATTGTCCATCCACGACTTGCATCTCCCAGGCAAATTCTATGTGAACAATGACTAGGCACCACCCAAGAAACAGCCACTGGCATGGGCTGTGTTAAAAAATGAAATACGTGAGCATCAGGGTAAGACAGCCCCCTTTCCTCCCCCTCCTCGCCCCCCACAAAGTAATTCCTGTAGGTGTGGCCAGCAGAACAAGCAGTGCCTGTGTTGGCTCTCATGGTTTCATAAGCAGGGTTTTGTTGTTCAGTTACACTGATTGAGGACTTTAGGGATTGTAGCAAAGCAGCTCTGTATGTACATGCTGCGTTGCCTTTGTTGGAGAGGGTAGCTCCCACGGACCCTGTTACTGCAGTCATTTTCTCTGTCAACTGACAAAGTCTAAAATGTATGTGCATTTATAGTTTGTGTCTTTGAAAAATTGGGAAGATCAGAATGTGTTAATTTTGACATTTATTATTATTATTATTATTTTGTTTGTTTGCTATTTTGTTTTGTTTTGCTTGCTTGTTTTTTATACTCCTGGTGGAGGGAGCAATATGGTTCTTACCAAAGAAGCAACTGTAGCATGATATTTGTTACTTCTATTTTTTTTAGAAAGTGTGTTCTATTTGAAATGCCTCACTTCTAAGGAGAGCTTTTATGTTAAATACAGGGCTATTAGGACATTTGAAACATTGATACATTTTTTACAGATGCTCAGCAACTTAACATCTTATTAACTGCCAAAGGTATCAGAGTGCTGTCAAGGCAAAGGACTGCTGTAACACCTAGGACTGCAAGGCTGAAGCAGTAGCAGGTCTATGATGAATCCAAAGACAATAAACCCGATTTTATCAGACCAATAGACAACATCTTTAGTTGCAGAGATCTTTACGCTTTGGGTCTGATTTTTCAGACCACCGTTCAGTGTCTGCTGAGATGATCTGGGCCTCTGTTGAGCTTTATTAGTAGGAATCATTTTTTCATTAAAACCTTGCTTCACAGACCATCAGATTTCCCTTAGACAGTTGTATATGGGACTGTACCATACACAGTCCCACCTGTATATGGGACTGTCCCATCTGTATATGGGACTGGGGATCTTCAAGAATGATAAGTAATTGTCTTTTTGTTAACTTGTGCTGTCCAATGTGTTTTTTCTTTCTGATTTTTGTTACTTGTCCTCAGCCCAGAACACAACAGAAAGCCTTCTCACTTTAGGATGAGGTTTTTAGCCGTTTTAGGATGGAGCACACTCAGTCCTTCGTCCTGAATCAAGTACTCTCATCATACAATAGTATTTTCAGGGAGATAGAACGCACAGTCAATTATATTCCTATATGCCTTATACTTTGTTAGAGCTATTTGCCCATGCTTTCTTGACATAAAGGTGCAAGAGGCACTTTGGAAGAGTAGGAGAGCGTAGCTGTTTCAGATACTCATTTTAAGGTACTACCTCTGCAAACCAGAATGTCTAATTCATCAGACAGCTAGACAGGAGCCTAGATGGTTAAATTTAAATGAGAAATCCTAATATCTGTGAAGCAACCTTGGATAAACACAATTTATAAATTAGCTGTTGAAATGACCAAGTTTAGAGTTAGCGTTAGGTTTCTCACACTTAATGCAATTGCCCACATTACTGTACTTCTGGCTGTTCTAGTTTGGGTATCTGCCATTCACTGGTTTAGATGAGTCTTGCACCTGAGAAACCTTTCATGATGGACACTGCAATGAAATCAAAGGTTTTTGTAAAACTGATGGCTTGACAAAAGTGGTAAAAAGATACTTTGGTCAAATTGCAACATGCTTGTCAGACATTCAGATTTTGCTGTTTTTGCTACTTGTGTCTGCAGAGAATTAAGTCAGTCTCCTTCACAAGCAGCATCATGATCTGACACTGTGTTGGTCACGTCACATTTGCTTCACACTTCTGACTGATTAAGTGTTTATCATCCAAACTCCAAAAGAACCACTTTAATGTTGAAAGAATGTTTATGTATGTCTATTATTCTGACATTACTTGAGCAATGATAAATTGCACCCAGAGAATGAAAGTTCTGGCAGGCTCAAATTAATTGAGGTATAAGATATGACACAGAGTTTCAAAATGATCATTCCATGCCTTAGGTTGATAATGAAGCAAAAGGCTAGAGTCCCAGTGCCGTCAATCACCACACAAGGTGCAGCAGTCCTGGGGAACAGTCTGAGCTTGCTCTTTTATTATTGCACAACAAAGGCAGCCAGAGGCAAGAACATAAAATACACAACATCCAAGAGCCATAAGATTTTTTAAAAATAAGTTGGTATCCATTGATATTTTTGATGAAAGCAAGAGAGGGACTCTTTATCGGGGAGTGTAGTTATAGGAGAGGTGCTCCACCTCTCTGATCATCCTCATGGTCCTCCTCTGGACTCTCTCTAACAGGTCCATGTCCTTCTTTTGTTGGGAGCCCCAGAACTGAATGCAAGGCTTCAGGTGGAGTCTCACAAGTGCAGAGCAGAAAGGGATGATCACTTCCCTCGCCCTGCTGGCCACACTTCTGTTGATGGAGACCAGGATATGGTTGGCTTCCTGGGATGCAAATATATGTTGCCTGTTCATGTTGAGCTTCTCATCAACCAACACCCCCAGGTCCTTCTCTTTAGGGCTGCTGTCAATACATTCTCCACCCAGCCTGTGTTTGTGCTCGGAATTGTCCCAGCCCAGATGCAGGACCTTGCACTTGTCCTTGTTGAACCTCATAAGGTTCACACAGGCCCACCTCTGAAGTCTGTCCAGGTCCCTCTGGATGGCATCCCTTCCCTCCTGAGTGTCAGCCGCACCACGCAGCTTGGTGTCATTGGCAGACTTGGTGAGGGTGCACTCAATCCCACTGTTCGTGTTGCTGACAAAGACGTCAAAGAGCACCGGTCCCGATACTGACCCCTGAGGAAATCTACTCATCACTGGTCTCCACCTGGATATCAAGCTGTTGAACACAATTCTTGGAGTGCAATCATCCAGATAATTTCTTATCCAACAAGTGGTCCATCCATCAAACCTCCGTCTCTCCAACTTAGAGACAAGGATATCATGGGGGACAGTGTCAAATGCTTTGCAAAAATCCAGGTCAATGACATCAGTAGTTCTTCCCCTATCCACCAATGCTGTAATCCTGCCATAGAAGGCCACCAGATTTGTCAGGCATGATCTGCACTTAGTGAAGCCATGTTGGTTGTCCTTATTTTCCATGTGCCTTAGGATAGTTTCCAGGAGGGTCTGCTCCATGATCTTGTCAGGCACAGAGGTGAGACTGACTGGTCTGTAGTTCCCCAGGTTTTCTTTCTTCCCCTTTTTAAAAATGGGATTATGTTTTCCCTCTTCCAGTCACTAGGAACCTCTCCAGACTGCTGTGATTTCTCAAATATGGTGAATAGTAGCTTAGCAACTTCATCTGCCATTTCCCTCAGGACCCTTGGATGCATCTTTTCAGGTCCCACGGACTTATGCACTTTGAGGTTCAATATATGGTCAATAGATTGTGTAAGAGCTGTAGAGAGAATATATCATCTCAACCAGTAAAATTCGTAATTGCTGATATTTGGGGTACTACAGTGATGGACTTACAATATTCAAAGATATGTAGTTATTTTTAACATACACATTGCCTTTTCCACAAAGTTTGTTGTATTCCACATATGCAATAACTTGCCGGTGCTTTGCTGGCACCTATTCTGTCACTTCACAGGACACTCACCGTTGAGATATTGTACTAAATTCCTTTTGAAAATTAGGCCATGTAATCTGTTTTGTAATGAGACAGTAGGTTATTTCACATGATGAAAAATCAATTGTTTTTTTCAGTGACAAAAAATATTTCTGGACATATATTATGGTACATTTTTAGGATCTGTTTTTATATCAGATGCTATCTGAAGATAAATATTTGTTCTTCTAGCATGTTACCATAGTATTTCAAGCTTTATTTGTACGTTTAAAGCACACCTTTTTTTTTTTTTTTTTAAACAGATCTAACAGTTTGTATGAATATATATTAACAGGAAAATAAACAAACAACATCAAGGTGAATTATGTACCCTTCCTGGAATATATGAAGGATAGACACATGTAGCAAAAGATTAAATTACACCATAGTGCTGCACTCCAGATAACCAGTAACTAGAATGTCCATTGTGTAAAACTAAATGTTATTAATTGGCATTAGGAAATTCTTCCTTAATTGCTTGTGTTGCGTTCATCAGGATGCTTTCTCCTTTATTACCAAAGCACGCTATTAAAAAATAATGCTCCAGGAATTAATAAGTCATGAGATTGGCTTTAAAATAATTATATTTTAAGTTGTTAAATAAGCATCTGTTTCCTCTTTTTCACGATGTTTGGATAGCAATATCTATCTAAGGCAGTCTCAAAATATTTCTTTTAATTCTTAAGGTTTATTTTTTTTTTCTGTCAGTTTGTTAATATAGATATCAAAAGCCAAGAATATGACCTCACTGGACTTACAGAAAATAAGATCCTGAGAAGGAGCACCTATTACAGTTATCATGCTAAAATCCTAAGACACAGCAATGTCAACTTGCCTTTGCAGTATTAGACCAATGGGCTGATCATTAGCATTGTGTATGATGCAACTATGATCCAAATTTATTTGCTGTACTGTGGTCATATGTGCCATGTATCCTCATATCTTGTCCTCAATTTAATCTGTACAGCAGCATTCCTGTAATAAAGATGTGGTCAAGACTGTGGGTAGCCTCAAGAATACAGCTCACAAAACTGTCAAAAATGCCTGAAACACAAGAACATTCACTTTTACTTTGAAGAGATTAAAACCAAACCCAACGAATTTATCAGCAATTACACCATCCTTTTCTCAGGGGATGTGGAGACCTCAGTATCCTCTCTGTTTTACATATTTGAAAATGCTTTCCCTATCCATCAGTCTTTTCCCCTCAGACTAAGCAACAACAACAACAACAAATCTTTTTTATCTTTCCATATTTCTGATCATTTTTGTTGCTTTGTTGTTGCCCTCTGGATGGGTTCCCACCTTCCTTGCCACAGAATTATTGAAACTGGGCACAGTATTTCTGCTGAAACCCTACTGTAGCTGAAGGTAGAAGGATCTGTATTACATATACTTACACTTCCTACCCATTATGATGCTTGCTTTCCTTTTGGAATAGTATTATTATTGACTGAGGATAATGCTTAGACATTTCTCATGCATTCCTACATCTCCATTGTATTTTTGCTAGGAATTTCTGCCTAAACATTTGCTCCTCATCTTGCAATTTTATTGATGATTGTGGCATTTTTCAGCTGACAGATGCAACATACTTTGAAAAGCCGAAGGAAGGGAAACTTGGGAGTGGTAGATAAGAAGGTGACTTCAGCTCCCCGTGGATCCTATTGCTCTGTTGTGGGATACAGCTAAGCAAAACTTGTATTTATGTCTCTTGCAAATTCATTTCCTCCCACAAACAAATTCACATTTCAAAAAAAAAAATAAGTTGTTGGTGTTGGTGGTTTGACTGCTGGTTCCAACATCCTTCTAGGAATTAAAAATAGATAGACATGAAGTTACAGTTTCATTGGTCTTCTCCTTTTTTACAAAACAACATAATTAAGGAAATTATTCTGGAAGGACAGTAGGCGCTCAGAAATTAAGAATATAAAAACTAAAAACCTAAATCATAGGTACTTTGTTGAAACAAAGACTGTCTGTATTTCCTAACTTTCTTTTCTTCTTAAAGTCTCAAAGGTTTAGTCATTACTAGCCATGAGTCTGTTTCATTGGTTCATGCAGTAGCCTAGGTTTTGTTTCATCAGTCTCTGCCAACTGAAAATGGCTGCTTCATCTAAATTGTACCTGACCTGTTCTCTGCCCACTCTAATCTGAGTTCTTTAGCCCTGTTGCTGCCGTTAATTATGTTAGTCATTTAATCATAGGTAATCTTTTTGCAGTAGTGACTGAGGCAAAATAAGCACTAACTGCTTTGTGTTTTCATATGTGTCATATATTATTAGCTTTCCTTCCTTCCCACACAGTGGAATTAATATGCTTTTGATCTTCTTAGTATTAATGCACTTACAGAAAGTTTTCTTGTTACTTTTAATGCCCCTAACTGTATCCCATTTTCTGGACTGGCTGTTCTACTTTGCTGTTATATGCCTGTATTATTTTTCTGTGTTCATGCTTAACAATTTAATCTACTTTTTAGCATTTTGTACAATTATTTATCAAGTACCAGACCACTGAAAAATTAGGGCTTAATCAAAATGATCTCTGATTATACTTACTATTTTTCTTTTTAGTTAGGACAATTTGTGCTTGTGATTTTAGTATTGTTTACTTAATCTTTACCAGTTCTCCTGAAGTCCTTTTCCCCTTCCTTATGATTGCCATAATGTCAAACTTTCTAATTCTCTGAGTGTACTAAAATCTCCATTTTTGAAGACCATTGTTGTTAATATTTTGTTGCTTTTTTCTTGCTGTCTTAAGCATTATGAATTAGATCTTTTCACACAAGTTGTCTTCTATGTGCTACATGTTCCACACAAGTCTCTGCATAGTTCTGTGCTCTGGATACATACATTAGTTTATTTTAAAAATTGCCATCTTCAACATTATGGTAGACTACATTGCTGAAATATATTTTAAAAGTTTTTGGCTGCAGTAGCTGCAGCCTGTGGGGGACCAGTTTGGGAAGGACAACATCCCCTGGGAGGGACCCCACACTGGAGCAGGTGCAGAGAGTGACCGTGAAGGAGCAGCAGAGACAAAGTGTTAGGGACTGACTGTAGCCCCCATTCCCTGTTCCCCTGCACTGCTTGTAGGAAGTAGGTAGAAAGACTGGAATTGAAGATGAGCCTGCTAAGGAGAGAGTGCTTGGGGAAGGTGTTTTTAGTTTTGTTTTTGTTTCTTACTATCCTAATCTGTTGTTAATTTGTAATAAATTAAATTAATTTTCCCAAGTCAGGTCTGTTTTGCCTGTGATAGTAGTTGGTGAGCAATCTTCCTCTCCTTCATCATGACCTATGAGTTCTTCCATTGTATTTCATTTTATTTTCTTCCCCCTGCCTTGCTGAGGAGGGGGGATGAGAGAGCAGCATTGGGCACCTGGCAGCCAGACCAGGTAAATCCACCACAATTTCACTGGTGATTTCAACTGGTGTTGAATAGGATCCCATCATAGTCGGTAGAGATTCAATCAATGAGTTCAAACTGTGAACTTATTTTAGTTGCATATTGGTAAAATATAGGGGTCTCTCTACTTCAGTGAAATCAAAGTGCAGCATAGAACAAGCATCCGGGCACCAAGGATGAGACCTTCCCTTGTCCATTGGCAACAGGTTCCCAACACATTCCTGACCCATTTTTTTCAATAAATAGTACCTAGATAGGCCATATGATAAAATGCAGTTTATAAGCACATGCTTAGTAGACCAGCCAGCCAAATGTATTCACCTCCAAGGATGAAGGATTTAGCAGGACAAGTTCTCTCAAGCGTCCTTCATTTGAACTAGCAGTAGTAAAGACATCATTCAACAATGTGGATAAGGCATATTCAGACTCTTAATATTGCATGTCCTCTCCCCGTTTAGCTGAGATTTTTGAGGTACCTTTGTTGTTTTGTCTTATTTTTACATTAAGCAGACATTTTAACAAATATTGCTATGTTCTACCACACTCACATAGCTAAAAGTACATGGAGTGAACTGTGGGAACTGGTAATGGTAGTTGGATGCCACTTTTTTGGATTTCTGACTTTATGGAAAGTAAAATCTATAAAGAATGAAAGATCAAACCCTGAAAACAGACTTAGGAAAGGAAAGCTCCCTCCTGCATGTGTTCTGGGTCACGATGAGACAGAATCCCATTGGGTATAGGAGGCATTTGGAATTGTGGAATATTAAGCTTCCCACAGATTATATGGGTAATGAAATCACAATATATGTTCATATATGTCTAATAGACTACCATCAGTTAATGAATGTCATATTGATTTCTTTACCTATGGATTTATTTGAAGCAATGAATGCATTTACTGTTTTAATTGAAAATTATATTTTTTTCCGTAACAAAACAGGGTATTTGCTTTATGAGTCTCTATTTTGAAAAGTTATGAGACACAAGACAGTAACGTTGCTGGATATGAGGCTGCCTTCTGCTTGGTGTTAACTCCTGATCTGAAAGGACTCCTGGGATACAACAAGCTATAACTCTTTGGCTTATTTCTTAACTTTTTATTAATTTCTTGTTTCCATTTGTTTTTATTGCTTTATTTTCTTTTATTGTGTTCCAGATAAAATGCATCATCAGGGTCATTGTATAAACCTAACATAGTTTTTCTCTTTATTTCAAGACTTGCAGTTCATAAAATATTGGTTGAAGACTTGCATCCAGTAAATCATCCACCATCAACTTAGATAGCAAAAACCTGTAATTCTTATTCTCTTGTAGAATCAAGTGAACATGAAGAGAAGAGTACAGGTGTCTCAGGTGAAGTATCTTCCACCCAACCTTGCCCTGCACCAGGATATACTCAGCCTGAAGAAGCAAAGGAGGATATGGATGTAACAAAGCAGACAAAACCAGAGGAGAATGATGACTTGGGCCCATTACCTGATAACTGGGAAATGGCTTATACAGAAAAAGGGGAAGTCTACTTTATTGAGTGAGTGTTATTAATTTTTCTTCCAATAGATGTATTGTATTTAACTGGGTGGCAAAATGGTTTGTATGGTTGAGTGGAACATTGCATTCCTCATTAAAATACTAGGAATGTTCTGGCTGTCAAGGCTCCTGAGAGCTGGTAGTAATCCCTACATTACCAACTAACATTGAAGCATACTGTTCTTTTTTAAGATAGGAAACCAGACTTTAGTACTTTGATAGCAGCAAGTAAAGCTGTTGTGTCTACTGTATAAAGCAAGGCTTTTCTGCTGTGTTGATGCCAATGGGAGAGTTGTTCAGTCACTGGGTTCTTCCACACTTCTATGGACAGAGGGGAGAGGCTTGAACTTTTGCGAATTTAAGGAAAGAAAGATAGGAAGGCTAAAAACTACCCAATAAACAGTAGAGGGAGGCTGTTTTGTATTTAAAAATGATAAAAGAGATAAGTGGACAATGAGGAGGGTTAATTATATATAGAACTTTTCCCCATTGGTAGGCTGTAAGTACCTGTTGTTACTGTTGTTAATTAGACAACTCATTGAATGAATGCATATGAAAGTTCTTTCTTTCCTAAGTGCAGTCATTAATACACGTTACCAGAATAAGAACAGAGCAAATGAGTGAGTTTATATTAGCCTGTGTTTAAAAATAAATAAATAAATAAATAAATAAATAAATAAATAATGAAAGAAAGGAAAAGCCAATATATTCATCAGTACAAAACTACTAAAAGAGGAAGCAATAGCATTTATGTTTACTTTAAAGAACTGCCTCAAACAATTTGGAGCATTAGCCATTATTCTGATCACTAGTAGGTAAAAATAACATTTGGCTATTTCACTTCTGTTTTAAGTCCCTTATTTCATGTAAAATTTTATTACAATAACTTGAAGCACAAACATGATAAGAATAAAGTTTTTGTACATTATTCTTTCATAAACACTGACATGACCAACTATAGCTTCTGGCATATGTAAAGCTGAAAAGAGTGGTAACTGTTAATACATAAGTGTCTGCTGAAAAGGGCAAAAATATGCTTATTATAGAAAACAAATAATTATAGTAACTTTGCCCAAGCAATCAGAGAAGAAATAGGATGACTTCAGGGTTAGTCCAAACCTTTGTTTCTTTCTTACCTCACTACCATATTTAATTCTTCTGTTCATACTGAATGTTCTGACAGAGAGCAGACTGAATTATGTGGTACTTTTTTTTTATATGATGTAACAAAAACCTGTGATACGTGTTTGGGGTGGAGGGAGGAGCAAGTCACTAACACACCAAGCTGTGAGAGTGGCAAATACTGAGGCAGGCAATTTGATAGAAAATAAATATATATTTTGCAAAAAATACAGTGAAGAAAAATAACCTAGACACTCTACAAGAGTACCCATTCCAATCTCTCAAATTCCTTTGATGTTACAGTTTACTTCCTTTCCTGGAAAAGCTCTGGTTTAAACAACTGTTCTGACAATGCACATCATTCACTTCCAGTAAATGGATGTTATGTAAAGCAGAGAAATCAGTCAGAGGTACAAACTGGATAGCAAGACTGTTGTAAGGGCTCCTTGCCTTTGGAATTATATTCTTGAATAATGTAATTGCAAATAAGTGTAATCTCACATCTGTAAAAATACCAAATTATTTACTAGAATCCCAGTAAAGTAACAATTCTTTGATCATTTCAGTTTTCACATTGCTCAGTCTTCACAGGGTTAAGTTGGAATGTAATGCCATGGGGATGCTGTTAAATTGCCTCTTTGTTTACAAGTCACTTTGGTTAATGGCATAAAGAGACTCCATTTGCTTTCGCAAAAAAAAAAAAAAAGGAAAGATAAAAAGACAACAAAAACCTATTTGTCTAACATCTCCCTGAACAGTAGTAAAGATTATACTAGATTATTAAATAATACATGAAAAACAAACATTTTTAAAGTGTAGATCACAATGGGTGAAAAAAAAAAAAAAAGTCATACTAGACAGCATATTTTATTACTTTAAATGAGGCTCTATTGAATTGTGTCTTTGAACCTTAAGGACTTCAAGCCATAAGCTGTCTCAAGTTCCAGGTTGTCATAGGTATACCTAATGGTCTTAGATTAAATGGGAGCATTTTCATTCGTTTGAAACTGATCTCTAAAATTTCTGTGAGTTCATTTATCAACACTGCCATCAGAAGTAATGTGGCAGATTTATAGTGAGAGGGAGTGTCTTCAGAAGAAAGATAACTGTCTGTAGACGGTATTTATTTGTTAATCATTAATGGCCCAGTTAGCATTTTGTAAAGCACACTGTAAGGAATTTCCTCTGCCTCAAGCTCTAACAAGAAAAATCAGTCACCAGATTCACTGGATAATTCAGAGGACGGTTGTATTTCAGAGCATGACTAGGTTTGTTTCTTCATTTCTTTCCGTTTTTTGACATAAGTGCATGACCCTATGTTTACCTATATTAGCATTCAAAGACAGAACAGGAAGAGCATCCCTTCTTACTGCATAATACTTAGCACTGTTTTTCAGGAAGATCTACTTAAGTACATTTCTTGGGCTGTGTCCAGCCTCCCTTACATATGGATCTGAATTTTTAAATACGGGCACACACAACACAAATAGGAGTCCATCTACAACATTTGCTTTCATTTAGAACATATGCTAATGAGAACATGCAATAATTAAAACACTGTATATAAATTGGAACACCTCCAAAAAGACTCCAGTTCTGCTCCTTCTTCCCTACTTTAAATGGGGCTGATGAGTGTGATCTACTTTGGTGTGTTTAAATAAATTGTAGCTGTCACTGATTTTTAGTTTCTCCTTCTCACAGGGTTAAGGAAAGGCTGAAATTCCACATAGCCTCCAGACTTGACCTTGCCAATTACTCTTAAACCATGTGCTAAACATTGGAGTCTTGTATTGTCCTCGCAGTCAGGAGACTTTGGCTCTTTTAGATCTTGGGCAATTCATGCTTGCTGAGTCGTCCCAGTGCAAGGGTGTACAAAAGAATCAAGTCTCAGTGCATCTGCCAACATGTGCAGTCACCCTTAATTCCAGTATTCACCAGCTCTCAAAATCCATCACTTCCATCATTATGTCATAGTCCATCCCATAGAGGTGGTCTATTATGATTATTATGATACTTGTTTCCAAAATATATAATTGATTTTGCCTCTCTCTCCAGCCCTCTACCCACTTAAGGAGCAGAGGTCTCTGGAAGGGGTGCAGGGAGAGTAAGACATTAAACTGTGAAGAGCTACAGGTCATCAAGCTGAGCTACAACTAAGTGCTAATGAATATTCTCAGGGACATTACATAACCCATAACAAAATCTATTTACCTTATCGTTCAAAGCAAATTTTTCATAATTCTACATTAGTGATAGTTTTCTTAGTGGAGGAAAGTCTAAAATAAACTTAAACCTTTGTAACGCATCTATAAGGGATCATCTTCTTTGACTCCTGATGATGATTTTTAGGAGAATTTGGCCATATGAGGTTTACCAAACCACTTTACAGTACATCTCACAGATACAAAGTTTCTTCCTCCATTAACACCTACTTCCCTGATCTTACAGTCAGCATTGCTTTTTGGACCTGTTGTAGTATCTCTTTTAGTTGTTAAAGCTGTTTTTTTATGAGAGCACCATAAAAGACTACAAAACAGCTATAAAATAGGTCTCTGCCAAGGACTCTCCTCTTCACAGTAAAAAACAGCCATTAAGGTTTTGAATACAGCTGGTACTATTTCAGGTGTTACCTGAAAAGAAGTACAGCTACAAATTGGAAAAGTAAAAAACCTGACCCAGTTTGTTTCTAAGAATATTGCTACTGGCTTCAATGGGATCAGTATTTCTTCTTAATAATTTTAAAGTAAGAAGGTCTTTTGATTGCAAGAACAGCATGTTTATCCTAACATCGTGCTTATTTTGATTCCTGTTTGCTCCATCAGTTCACCATCAAATAGGAGGGTATATTAGTTAACACTAACTGGTTACATTTGATACCTTTATCTTTCATACTAGAAGACGCTGAAAGTACAGCTAAAAGTGCAGTATACTTCTGCTCAAGATTACTTCCATATCCTGCAACAACTGCCCAATCTTTTATGAGCTAGCTTGGCTCTTTTGCAACTATGTTATGAATCAATGTATCATCACCATGTTTTAATTTCATGTTTATTTCTGATAGTTTAATTTACTAGCAATTTAGATAAACCTTCTAAGGACTTGTTTCACTTTCTGTTTAAATATTGACTTCTGACAGGACTCCTCTTCTCTGAGAAACAAGCTGTCTTGTATCAGTGTGACTTTATTGTCTGGACAGTTATGAATCATCAGAGCTCATGTGAATTTGATCGTAAAAGTCCATAATTCTCTTTCCATCTTTGTATAGTGTATTGAATTGGTTAGTTTTGGCATAGCAACTATCACATCTAGTCTTTGATTTTCAGTATGACATGCAGTGGGACAAGCACCAGAAAAGACCACTCTCGGTTTCTTCTACTGCAACCAGTTTTTTACCTTGTGACAAATTACTTTGGAATGAGGGAATGGTGGAACTGGAAAGAACTTGAAAGAACTTGGGGAATGCTGATTTTTTTTCTTCTCTTGTATTTTTCTGTTCTAAATACACTCTCAACATGTAGTAGTGATATATTTCTTTTGCTCTCAATTGATTTTTTTTAGTCTATGCTGACATCCAGGCCAAACTGCCAGCTCAACTCCTGTTGTCTTTCTTCACTTTCTAATTTCTTGTCTTTCCCCCAAATGTCTCTGCTGCTCTGCAGAACTCCTCTTTCAACACCTTTCCTCTGACATCTGTAGTGGTATTATATTTTTTCACCTCATTTGCATTTAATGAACTAGAAGATTCAGTTCACCTGGCTTGCCACATAGCATTAGGTATCTAGTTGCCAAGACTTTTTCTGCAGTCAATAGAGAGAGATAATTACCTCCAGAAGCTGATTTGTCCTGTTCTAAGATAAAGGCAAAATTTGTCTGCCTAAATGTAGGTGCTTTTACCAGTAAAGATACCTTAGGATATTCAAGGATGCATCTGCAGTAGTGTGTAGATTTTTGTCAGGAGTACCCTTCTGAAGAAAATCTGCTTGTCTCCACTCACTGTGGTTTGGTTCACATCTTAGAGTACATGAATTAGATTACTTTCAGACAAAACTAAAAAGAAAGTTGATCTCTAGGAGTGCACTTAATTGACTTTAATCCCTGGCAGGGATTCAGTTCATCACCATGATTTGAGTTAAAGCTAGTGTGGATTCCTTTGAGTCTAAATCCTGTCCATATCTACATCAGCAATATCAGCAGACTGCAGAGTGTCTGGTGCTGATGGTGTTGAAATGCTTGGTGCTGATGACCCAGCTGATGATCCAGCATCCACATCCACTGGCTCTTTGCAGTGAGCTCTTGAGGTATGTCATCTAGTTTAAACTCAAGTGAAAGAAGATTAACAGTTGGGAGGATGCTCAGTGTGTAAACGAAGATAACTGGGAGACTCACTTGAATCCTGATCTGAGCCAAAGCATTACTGTAGATGTATAGTAATAACCCAAGCCATCTGCATGCACCTGGCAGATTGGACACAAACCCAATGCCCTTACTGCGTGGTAGCTGGAAGCCATTTGAGAGACAGCATAGAGACACATATGATACTAAGAGCATATGTTTAGGTCCCTAGTCCCACCCTAAGACAGGTAAAATAAGTTATTCTGTATAGGTGCCTCTCCCTTGGGTAGACAGGAATCCTACACAATTAGTTGAATAATTTCCAGATGGCTGAAGTCACATGAAATGACGCCCATTCTTTGTCAGAATCTAGCTAAGTCAAAAAGAGTGCCTTAAACAGCAGAAATCACCATGGAAGACTTCAGGCATTTATATATTCATTCAGAAATCTTACATATGCATCTTCTGCTCCTACAAATGCCTAGAGGCACCACCACTGGGTTTGAGAAAAGTACATAAGTGCTTATCAAGGCCCAAGGCCACCTGGAATTCACAGGATGGGCGTCCTTAGACTTGCATCTCTTAAGGACCTCTCACTCCCAGCACACCTAACAAAGACCGACAGTGTGAAGTGCAACACGAATTAGCAGTCATAGCTGCTCTCATTCAAATCATAGCCAGAGGAGGATTCCCTTCTGTATCTGTCCCTACATATGTGCAAGAATTTTGGGAAACAACCCACAAAGGATGAATTGCAAAACTGCCATTTTATTGGTCTGCTCTCCTGCCACTGTCCCCCTACATAAAAATTATTTGAAAATCATTGTTGTTCTGTCTGAAAAGCTCTGCAGATGTACAAACCTTAGGCATAAAAATAAATAAGTAAATAAAGAGGAAAAGAGTAAGCATTTTAATGTGGAAGTCAGGTGGTCTACAGTGCACTTTGTTTTTCTCTGTCTCATATACTCTCCTTTGCTCAAGCTGTTATATTGAGGACCATCTTGAATGTAATGTATTTACAATAAAAACCCAAACAAACCCATATGTGCCGTCCCCAAATACACTGAAGCAGCACATTGGTAAATACCCATTTTGAAATGCCTCTCACAATAACGTGCAAATTACATACCTTGCAAGAGTCACAATCTATAATAGGTTGCATTGTTTTCAAAAGACATTAAAGCTGTTACTGTCAGTAAGTGCTTTCTATATTCCCTTCAAAAATGTTTCAAGAGATTTTCTGAGGGCTTTGTTAGTACAGGAAACTTTATCTATCAAGGTGCTTTAAACTGACAGATTGCTAACACAAATCCATCATATTAAAAATGATAAGTTAATATACTGTGTAACAAATAATTATAATAGTGAGATAATATACTGTTAAGTAAGAAGAGCCACACTCCCACTGTTGGTTTTCTTGTTTGGTTGGTTAGTTTTTTTGTTTGTTTGTTTGTTTTCCTTTTTTAATTCCTAGTGGTATGGGTGAATATCCGGTGAGATTTCTGGAGAAGCTCTGGTGCTAGTACCTAGGTCTTGTATCTTGGACATAAAGAGTCTGCAAAATTTTAAAAGCAGACTTACAAAGAGAAGGTGTAGAAGAGCAAGAGGTTGAGTCAGTGTTTCTGGAAAGTATTATGAGAGTTCTTTTACTCTGTTTAAATCAGCTGAAAAATCTTTTTTTTACATAAGTTTAGAATTGTCTATAATTGATACTAGGGGATACTGATTGCAATAAGCTATTACTGTTAGGTGAAAGAGTACTAGGCAATGAGGATTTAAATTAATTTTATGATAATTATTGTATTTATTTTTGCTACAATGTTAATCATTTCTGGGTTTGATTTGTTGGGTTTTGTTTGGTTTTTTTGACATTATTCTTCAGAGTTACAATACACCTCAGGCCTAAAATTGTTTCTATTTTGTACAGCAGGTAATAAATTAAGATGAATTTTAAAATGTTATGCTACTCCCATGCTCCACCTGCATGAAGAAAAAACAATGAGATCCTTCATTCACTGCTTTGAAGGGTTCCAAAACTGGGAATTTGTTGTTGATTTTAAGATGGATTCTAAGGCATACCTGGTTGATTTCCTAGCATCCACCTCTCAGCTCAATCATCGTAACCATTAATCAAGATCATGGAAATTGTGTAAGCATGGCCTTTCTAAACCTGTCCTTTAATAATGAGGTATGGTTATTGCTGAGTAATGGAACAGCGGCCAGTGGAAAACGCTGGTGAAGCCACAGCTGTATTCCTCACAGGATGCTTTTGCTGCATCACTTCATTCTCACTCAGCCAGTGACAACTGCTCCAACTGCTTTTTTGTGCATTTATTCCACAACTGCTTCTGTTATTTATCTGCAACTCATTCATAACTAATCTGCAAATCCCCAGTCCCTTTTCCTTCTGGTCTGTCTATAAAACTCCCCAGAAGGACACACATGATTAGACCTAGTGGTAAGGCAGACAGGAAAAATCCACTGTGCATTTCACAGGATTTTTAGTGCTTAAGTAACATTAAAGTGTGCACATCTTATGCATCAAATATGTGTTAAAGTTACTTTTGCCATTTATATTAATTTGGCCATTTTACTGTTCCTTCTGTCTTCTTGTCCATCGTTAAAGCTTTCGCATCAAGGCTTCTTTTAATTAGATTTAGAACTCTTTTGAAGCTAAATATTGTCTCCCTTTAGCTTCTACAAATTCTAGTCCATTGCAGGATTGAAGACGGAAGAGGCAGAGCCCTAGGACTCAGGGGAGGTGGCATCTTTCCTGAGATGTCCCTGCAGCCTTTGACACTCAGCAAGCCAGCACCATCAAGCTTTTGCTCTTCCTCTTATTCGTAGCCTATCCTATCCATGTGGGGAAGAAGCTGCCTCTTTTGTGTCTGTGTAGCTGGCTAACCCCAATTCTAGTCCTTGCTAGAGGACAGATAACAGGAGGTTATCTCTGAACAACACTGGATGTGCTAGCACAGCACAGCCTATGAGCGGCATCTCTCCAAAACCCGCAACTTGAAAGCTGGCACAAAGGAGGCTGGAAGAGGACCCTGCCAAATATATCTCCTCTGTAGAACAGAAGTAGAAATGTACACCAAACCACTACACTGTAATGTGGGACTACTTTTTGGGCCCTTCACTACAAGAAGGACATTGAGGCCCTGGAGCGAGCCCAGAGCAGGGCTACAAAGCTGGTGAGGGGCCTGGAACACAAGTCCTATGGGGAGTGGCTGAGGGAACTGGGGGTGTTGTGTCTGGAGAAGGGGAGGCTCAGGGGAGACCTTACTGCTTTCTACAACTACCTGAAAGGAAGATGTGGGGAGCTGGGGGTCAGCTTCTTCTCACAGGTAACTAGTGATAGGACTAGAGGGAATGGCCTCAAGTTGTGCCAGGGGAGGTTCAGGCTGGAAATGAGGAGACATTTCTTCTCAGAAAGAGCAGTCAGACATTGGAACGGGTTGCCCAGGGCGGTGGTGGTGTCACCGTCCCTGGGGGTGTTCAAGGAAAGGTTGGACATGGTGCGCAGGGACGTGGTTTAGTGGCTGACATTGGTGGTAGGGGGAGGGTTGGACCAGATGGTCTTGAAGGTCTCTTCCAACCTTAATGATTCTATGATTCTATGATTTTCCTCTTTTACTGAGAGCAGAACAATTGTAATCAAGTCTGTGCTCTTTGTAGGAGTGTTTGTTTGTTGTGTACCTGGTTGATAAACAGACACACACAATTAACTCTAAGGACAACACTGATGGGGTGGTAGAGTTGCTGGAAGACAGGCTGGGTAGATTCTGCATTCTTTCAGATAGGGACAGTCTTCAGAGATTTTTACCCTGCATTGGAACATGTCTTTTAAAGAACACCTGTATTTAAAGTCCTTTTACAAGAGATACCATACATAGGTGTTCTGTATGAATGATAAAGTGGAGAGGCAGGGCTAGGGAGCAGGCATGGAGATGTGTAAAGAGAATACAGATAATTTTCAAAAGGTACTTTGCTCCTTTGGATGTTACAGATAAAAGTTCCAGTGGACAAATTTTCCTTTTTCTAAGTGGCTGAATGGGTTTGAGAGACAGGAAGGAGAGGAGATTAAGTGCTGTTCAAGCTGATCTAGATGATATGCCATCTTCATTCTCTGAAATGTTGCTGCAGACTGAAGGATCATTCCCCTGTTGGAAAAAAATGTTTTTTTTTAATTTGTTTTTGGTTTTGTTTGGAATGGCCACAGTGCACAAAGCTGGAAGGCATTGGTCCCACTGGCTTTATGAAAGCCACTTTTATGCTGAAAGGAAGCATAACTGTTTGCTTGTTGTTGGTCTTGGTTTCAACAAAAACATCGAAGGATATAATTCAAATAATTCACTTTTAAACAATAATGCTGAATTGGGCTTATTTTCAGCTTGCCACCTGTCTTTACAGAAGCCTGAAAACTCATTTGAGGCCTATTCAAGAAATGTAAAGGAGATTTTCAGGGCTGGTGAGATGGTTTGTTCTGCTGCTGTGTGGTCTTGTAAGGAGAACACCATCCAGCTAGCTTGCAGCAGTCAGCTGTTAACACTGCCTCTGCCACTATCTTGTTTAATGGTGGTGGACAGTCCCTTGATGTCTCTGTGACTGTGTTTTCCCACCTTTAAAACAGGGGAGATGGTTTTATTTCCTTTGTGAAATGCTTTGAGATCCATTTTATATCACAGCAAAAATTACCAAGAGTAGTCATATATTTTGCTCTTTTAAAACCATAGGAAACAATCTGTGAATCGTCTTAGTCTCTGCAGCCAGTGGGGGTCCCTACAATCATTCAGAATTAGTAGCTGGGAGAGAGTGGCTATTGCACAGACATGCCCATACTCCGGAGTTGTGACTGCAGCTTGCACAGGTACACCAAGCCAGCGCTAAGTTATGGCACTGCTAATGGGGCACTCGTGGTAGTGCAGAGCTTGGTGTGTGCTGCTGGCTGCACCCAAGTAGCTGAGAACATGCCCGGCTGATCAGCCCACGCGGAGCTCCATACTGCTGCAATGACATTGCTGCCAGTATCTCCGTTAGTTAATTTAAAGCTAGCTCAAGTATGTCTGCACAAGCTGCAGTTAGGCTGTGACTGCAGTATAAAAATACACCCTCCAGGAGACCACAGGCAGACAAATCTTTAGAGAAAGCATCTTACTTACATTTGCAATCAAGCACAGGCTGGTGGCAACATTTCAAATTTGCCTTACCTTTAGTTTATTGTTCTTCTGTACATGTAGCCATTCTGCCAAAGTAGGTGAGGGTTTCATTTATCCTATTCTCCTATCATGAATGGTGTTTTAGAATAGGACATGCTTAAAACAGGAATTTAAATGCCTCAATTTTCATTTTAGTTGCCACTTTATCCATGCATGGCTCTCATCTACCTTTTTTTTCCATCCAAAATGTGTAGGAAGATTTAATATTGCCATAATAATGCTGAGAGGTAGGTACTATCACTCTGTTTTCAGAGACAGAGAAATCAAGGCAGAGGAAAAGTTACCTGCCAAGGATTAAATAGCGAGTCTAGGTGAGAGAAAGAACTGGCAATAGACTTTTTTTTTTTTTTTTTCCTTGGGGGAACCAGTGATGTTTCAATCACATGGACTTTATCAGTCAGTTACCCACCAATTACCAATTGCATCCTCATCCACTTTTTTTTCCAGTTCCCCTGTTTTTATACACCTTATGTTAATGTTTGTAAGAGAGTGTCTTAAGTACACTTTAAAATGACATGGCAAATTAATAATAATCTAAATAATTCAGTACCATATAAATTGTATAGAACAAGCATCCTCCCAGGATGTATCAGATAAATAAAACATGGGTTAGAATGGACTCTGAATGATGGTATTGTAAGATGGATATCTTAAAAAATAAAAGAGTAATGATCACATCCTTTTCTGTTTTACAGTCTTCCTTTCTTAACATATTTTTTAAAAAATTGCTCCAAATTCAAATGTTTATGGTAAATCTATACATTGAAAAAATCCTGTTTTTAAGTCTCATTAGCTGTGTTAAGTGTCAATTCATTTGGCAAAATACTCTCCTAGAAAACAGTTTGTACCAGTTCAGTGCTATTTCGTGTCTGATTCCTGAAAGATCTATTCTGAGTATAGAAAGGAGCCACATGATTCATTCAGCTTGTGCATATCTATTTTATCATGATAGAAGGATTATCTATGGAGACATAAAGGTTTGTTAAACAAAGTATCATTAATCACTCTGTCCGGAAATGTAGACTTTGCATGAGCATGCTGTAATTTGCATTAGTTTTGCTATGCCTTGCCAGTGCTGCTAGCAAGAAATAACAAACCTGTATTTATGAAAAGGACAGGTTAAAGATGAAAATAATTCTATCTGAAAACTGTGAGAATGGCACAGAATCCTGTCGCCTGCACTCGTTCAATGGGAGAACACTGTATTTGTAATAAATTCCTTTTGCTCTGGATGAGTTCTGCATTTTCAATGAGGTTAACTTGGCAACATTCTAGTTGATTTTAATAAAAATAGCTGCTTTGAGGACAGGGAGCTGAGGTTGCCAAATTTACAGCTGCCTTGCACAATTACTCTTACACCTCCTTCAGGGCTACTTAGAACCAGTAAGCAAATTAAGTGTATCGATTGCAATTTTGTTGGACTAACCCTTTTTTCTTAAGGAATAAACTTGATTCCTTTCAGTATGTGTCTGCTCAGAGTGATCTCTTTTCTTTTCAGCCATAACACAAAGACAACATCATGGCTGGATCCACGACTTGCGAAAAAGGCTAAACCTCCAGAAGAGTGCAAAGAAAATGGTAGGTTATTAAGTTTTCCTTCCTGCTCAGAGGGGATTTGCCTTTGTGTGTGTGTGTCTCTCTCAGTTCTTAGAAAAATCAGGCATTTGGGAGAATGATGAAAGGTGTTTAATTGCTGCTTTGGTTAGAAGCCATAAGTGATACCAGTTCTTAGCGTGCCATGTGTTTCTGCTTTTTATTATCCTTTCTGATGCTATCCAAAGCTGAGGATCACAAGTGTGTTTTCCGCCTGTTGTGTGTGTGACTCCGGGACTGACCTTCTCCCTCATCTCCTACGGAGAACTTTGGTCTGCAGAACAGAATCCCTTTTCAGATTCTGAGCTTTTAATCTACAAGCGATTCAATGCATAAGGGAAGCTAGCAGCACCGTGGGAATATGAATATTGTTTGATTTGTATTTAAAGGTACAGTGCTATGCTGTTTAGTAGCCAATTTAAACAAAATAGTGTCTGATAAAGCAGGGTGTGGGAGGGAGAAAATAGATCAGTGTCTGTCCGAGTTCATGAGTGGATTTTGGGGGTGCTGCATCGTTAATGGTTTAACATTTATTAGTGTAAATAATACCGAGAATGCTTAGAGGATCTGTAGCTGTTATACAGGAGTATATCAACAAACTCAAAGAGAGATATGAAATAATACAGATCTCATCAAACTCACATGCACTCAGTATAATTTTCATTTTTTCTCTAGTAAAGTTTCAGGAATCAAAATCATTTAATAAAGCCAAAGTAAAGATGTATTGTAATGCATTTTTTTCTGGGGAGTTCTTTTTTCCTTGTTTAATAGTTCACTGTTAGTTAAACCAGCCAGTTAAGAAGCAATGATTTCGAAAGACTGCTACTTGTTTTATTTTTGTGAAATATAGAGAAATAAATGCATGCATGTGATGTTCATTAATTCAAAGCATTTTAAAATATTTTAAATTAACTAATTGTATTTCATATACTGCATCTGATTTATTTTAAATTTTCCAAAATACATTGAATTGATTAATGTTAATATTATTAACAGGCAAAAAAAAAAAAAAAACTCAGTGCCATTTTTGGCTGATAAAGGGGTCACCGAGGAGTTGCTGGCTGTGTGAAATGAAGGGTCAGCGCTTTGGTATAGACTGTTCCTGTTTTTTGCAAACGGCTTCATTTTGAAAGCCTGCTATATTCCAAAAATCCTTTCCTTATTTCAGCAGCAATTCTGACGTTCTCTTCTGACATCAGAAATTACATGTCTGAATGATTTTGTGATGCTTATTCCAGCACTTAGAACACTATCTCCTGGAGTAAATTTTACAGTGAACTGAAACATAACAAGGGCACAGGAGTTTTGTTATAAATCTCTCACATTATTTATATGAAGCTATATCTTTGCCTGCTCCTTAAGGAATACTAGTGTAAAAAATAAAAAAATAAAAATACAGCAATATCTATGGAGTAACATATCACATAGTTACTTGGAGTCAATGTTTTTGTTTTTGTTTTCTCATAGCTGTTGTATACTGAGATCACAACAAATATTAAAATATTTTTTTTAAATGAATCTAAAATAATTTTAAACGAAGATCAGTTCATTAAAGAAACAGAATTATTTTACAGTAATTTGAGTACTAGATTATTGAATGACTATAGTGTGCTGGGTCATGCTGTTCTTTTAAGAGTTGCTTAGCTCATTAATGCAAAGTACTTGAAGTGAACCATAAAAGACTTTAGGGAGAGATCTTAGATTGTTATAGAGACTGTTCTTGCAACATCTCTTTTTCTAAGGTTCTTCAGTTGCTCAAAAATTGATGTTGTGTTCTTTTTTTTTTTTTTTTTAATTTCCAATACCTTCAGAAGAAAAAGAAAAGGTTCTTAAAATTGTTAATATCCCTTAAAATGACTGTACCTTGCCACTGAGGTCCAACAACAGGGCGTTTGTTATAGCACACAGGGATTTGAAATTTTTATTTAGTTTTAATGTCAGATCAAGGAGTAATTTCACACGTTTCAGCTATGGCTTGGTACATGTTTCTTATGCCAAATGTCTTTTCTGTTACACTTCATGATTTATTATGGCACATTTTCACTCATACAAAATTTTAGAAAGACATTGGTGCTTAAATAGGAAATGATACTTACCATGCTTCTGTATTATTATCTACATAAGCTTAAGTTTTTCATTGACATTCATTTTGCCACATTTGAAACTTGTATTGATTCACTGAGATAAGTTATGATGTACTTATCACCTATCAGATTCTGCCATCAGGTTTTCATCAGAACAACCCAACTTACATGTTCTTATTTCAGTGCACATCCTGCCAAGTCCTCCTTTTTCATTCTGCCACCAGCACACCATTTCGACCTCAGACAACATACAACCAATTTCCAAAATTTGAGTCCTGGACTAGCAATATTGAGGGGCCCATCTCCACTCTTCAACTTTCAGCTCTTTGATGTTCTTTTGCCAGATACTAATTCTCCATTTCTCCATGTTCCCAAGCTTCTTTATCTGCAAATCCCAGTGCTTGCTCTTTTCTCTTTGCAAAGTCTGAACCAACCTTCTAGCACATCTTGGAATAATTTTTCACATGCTTTTTCCAAAAGACTGACAAGCTCTACCAAGTCAAGCTTTCTTTGCCTTCGTGCTGTGGACTCCTTCTGTTTTCCTTTAATGATACTCACTGCTCTTGCCCCCTTTGCAGGTCAGGAGGTTTTAAGGGCTGATTTTTCTTTCTGTCTCTGTCATGACCTTCTGTGTGAGTTTCAGAAAATTACTTTTACTTCTGCTCTGTCAGTTCTACTTAGATGGTAGTTCTTTGAAGCAAGAACTGCTTCTTGCTCTTTGTTCATATGGTGCTTATTTGAGTTTCATAACTGTTATTCAATAAACAGAATTACCAATATGTATTGCTGGCAATACAAACTACAATATTTTACACATTTCCAATTTCCTGCAGAAAGTCTTGACTTTTTAAAAAATCTTATTTTTTTCTCATGAAAATGTGAATAAAATAAATGGATTTGTTTAGTTTTGACTACTTATTTTAAATGATTATTTTTCTTTTTTTTTTTCACATGAAAAATTGTTAAACAATTTTTATTTGTAAATAGACACTATAGTTCTGCCCACTGTGAGCCTGATTCCCTGGTTGCTACATTTTCTGTAAAGTCATATTACATGGCAAACTTGGATTTGCATGATTACAGGTATATTATGCAAGTGGTCTGCTAACAGATTCTGTTCGTTGAGAGAGAACATGGAAAAGAATTACAAGTCCCATAAGGCCATAGAAACGTAGTTTAATATTGAAAGGCAACTCAGCCTAAATGACAGAACTATTTTTTTAGAAAGTTCAATTTTGACTAAGAATTGCAGTAATTTAATTTTTAAAATTCTTTAGTCCATTTTAGGAAAAATTCCATTCTGGAGAAAAGTGAACACTTACTTCTTTATCTAATTTGGGGGTTAAACAGCTATTAAAATTTCCTGGGATCTGAAAGTAGAATTTAATTTAGTAGATTACTAATCCACCCCAATCAATATTGTCTATTCGTCTTAACCTTTACTTTTTTATGTCAAACTCTTTTCTTCTATTTCTTCATTTTCAAATTCAAGTAAATTCAAAAGTATAAATAAATTTTTGATTTAAACTATCAGTCATCTGTCATCTGCCTATCCATCTCCTCTACACCTACCAACTTGACTGAAAAGTACAGATTTTTTTTTTAGGGTGAGCGGAGTTTCCTTTGGACTTCATTGACTTGCATACCAGCTCTATTTTGACAATGAAGGGGCACAGATATGAAGCTCATATGTAAACACCTGTACATAGACAAACTACTATGTTTTGGTGTCTCTACCTTGAACTGAACCCCAACCTTACTATCTCATTTTATTGTGTTATCCTTTCCCCCATTCCAATTGTTACAGCCAATATCTTTGTGCTAACTCACTGCCATGCACTGCCTCATCTCTCATCATCATGCCAGCAACACACACATCTACCATTGTCCTCTTCATCTTCTCTTCTAGTTGAGTCCATTAGCTTATGCTAGATCTGACATCTCACATTGGACACTTGCTATCTGGAGTCCTCCCACTGATTTCCCCTACTCTCTTTCATTAATAGCAGTACTTTCAGGGCCTATTTCCCTCTTCCTTGTCACCCAAGCAGCAAAGTATCCTCTCACTGCTCTGTATGGTACATGCAGTACCATGCAGACAGACATGAATTCAGGAATTCAGTTCCCCATCCTTCTTTGAGACAATGTCATCACCACAATCAATCATCTCAAAAAATCTCAGATCTCTCTGATTAAATTCCAAGTCATAAGGGTGATCACTGATTAGGCTATCTGTAATATCAAGACTATAACTAGCTTGTGAAAGCAAGAGTCTTTTACATGAGTAAATAGGACCGTTTTTCCTTATTTTTTTCTGAAAATTTATGAAGTATATTTTTAGCTGGAAGCATCTCTTGTGTGACACAGGAGCACCTTTGTTCACTGAATATTCAGTTTGTAAACTTCTTTAAAAGGCACTGAGATTTAGGGGAAAAATATTTTAAATCATTCTGTGTTATGAGTGCTTTAACACTGAAGAATGGTTCTTTCTCAAAACCTGACCATTTAACATACAGTCCCTCTTCATGTTGTTGGTCTAAGCTACTGCCTAACCATTTTTCACATACTCCTATACTAATACTAGAAATAGCTGAAGTCCAACAATTAGCCTGTAGCTGACTATTTTGCTTGTTTTGAACGGGTGTTCCTTCTCCATAAACCATATATCTCTGGTAGAAAGACTCAGACTTTCAGTGATGGAGGAAAATTTATACAGGCAACTCTATTGTTATGTTTCTACAAATGTAAGCAAGAATATAAACCAACTATTTTCTCAAATGTCTCCAGACTTTGTTAAAATTAATAGCCCTTCATATCATTAAGTTCTTTGACTGTTGGCCCAAAAGGAACAAAATCTAAGGCTGTCTTTCTCATCTTACTTACATTTAATACATTCTGAATTTCTTGTTAAGAGTTCAAACCACATAATGAACTGTTGCATATATCCATTTTAACTTCAGCTTGCAGCAAATATATCTTACAGAAGGAGATCAAGTAAATTTTGTGAGGTAACATTACAGTAGCACAACCATAGAATAGAATCATAGAATGACTCATGTTGGAAGGGACCTTAAAGATCATCTAACTTGACCTCCTGTCCCCTCCTCCACCATAGGCAGGGATGCAACCCACCAGCTCAGGTTTGCCAAAGCCCCATCCAGCCTGGCCTCGAACACCTCCAGGGATGGGACATCCACAGCTTCTTTTGCCAACCTGTTCTCACTACCCTTACAGTGAAGAATTTCCTACTAACTTCTAATCTGAACCTCGCCTCTTTTAGTTTAAAACCATTCACCCTTGTCCTACCATTATCTACCCAAGTAAAGAGTTCTTCTCCATCTTTTTTATAAGACCCCTTTAAGTATTTGAAGGGCACAATGAGTTGTCCCCAGAGCCTTCTCTTCTCCAGGCTGAACATCTCCAGCTCCCTCAGACTTTCTTCATAGGAGAGGTGCTCCAACCCTATGATAATCTTTGTAGCCCTCTTCTGGACTCTCTCCAACAGGTCCACATCCTTTTTGTGCTGAGGACCCCACACCTGGAAACAGTATTCCAGGTGGGATCTCACAAGGGCAGAGTAGAGGGGGACAATCCCCTCCCTCGACCTGCTGGTCACGACTATTTTGATGCAACCCAGGATGCAGTTGGCCTTCTGGGCTGCAAGCACACACTGCTGACTCTTGTTGAGCTTTCACCCATCAGAACCCCCAAGTCCTTCTCCACAGAGCTGCTGTCAGTAAGTTCTTCCAGACTGTATTTCTGTCTGAGATTGCCATGACCCAAGTGCAGCACCTTGCACTTGGACTTGTTGACCCTCATGAGATTCACATGCACCCACTTCTCCAGCCGGTCCAGGTCTCTTTAAATGGCATCTCTTCCATCTTTGAACTGCACCACTCAACTTGATGTCATCTGCAAACTTGCTGAGGGTGCACTCAATCCCATTGTGTATGTCATTGATGAAGATATTGAAAAGCACCAGTCCCAAGACAGACCCCTGAGGGACACCGCTCGTCACCAGTCTCCACCTGGACATAGAACTATTGACCACTACTCTCTGGGTGTGGCCACCGGGCAAACTTCTTATCCACCCTTCAAAGGTCCTTTGAAGGACCTTTCCTTTGAAGCCAATTCCTTATCCACCCTTCAAATCCATATCTTTCCAATTTAGAGATTAGGATGTCATGTGGGACCATGGCAAAGGCCTTACAGAAATCCAAGTAGATGACATCAATCAGTTTTCCCTTGTCAACTGATGCAGTTACTCCATCATAGAAGACGACCAGATTGGTCAGGCAAGGCCACCAGATTGGTTAGGCTGGCCACCAGATTGGTCAGGCAAAAAAAAAATCAAAAATTCACCCTACTCCAGTACTTTAAAAAAAAAAAAAAATGTTGTTCTTTTTTGAATTTGCTATCTGATACTTTTCTTCTTCTGATGAGATTATTTATATGGAATAAAAATAAATAATGAAAGAATAAATAATTGGCATTATCAGTAATCTGCATAATTCCTGTCTTGTGTTGAGCATTTTGAAAACCTGTTTGCATTTGAAACTGTTTTATTTATAAATAATTTTCCTTTTCATTTCTAAAGAGTTTGCAATGGAATATATAAAACAAAGGTAAGAGATAGTCCCAATGCTGAAACATTTGGTTTCCTGTTTTGATTCATACTGAATACTTATGAACATATTTTACTTCATCAAAAAATGGATGTGACTCAGACTGCTTTATGACACATTTTTTTCAGTCCTTTTAGCCACATTTTTTTTTATTTACACAGATTTCTTGAGCATTTCAGTCATGATCAAACTCTAGAATGTCTGTGTTCTCATACACCTCCTTCTTTTTAGCAAGTACAAGCGTCTCTATAGTTGAGTATATCCATAACTCTATCCAAAATTGCCACTTAAATCACAAACTTAATAAGAAATGATTTGTCATTGTTTAGCTGATTCTTCACCATCATGTTGTAAAACATCATCTCTTTACATTTTCACTTTGTAGATGCACTTGAGTATAGGCATGCGGGTTTAATGGGTAAAGCATTACTTGATTCTTATGTATGTTTTCACTGGAAATCAAGTTGTGAGCTTTTGTCTTGTGTAGATACTGTTTATAGGTGCCAATGCCCACTAGTGGCTATTTGTAGTAAATACTCATCTGCAAATAGGTTTTTGTTTGTCTGAAGCAGTAGTAGCTTTGCATTTGAAACCAAGTCTTCTGGTTCTTTGTGGTACAAAGGAGTGAGGGCTTGTTTGGTGGATTGGGCTGCATCAATATCAAAGATTTACATGAGACACTTGCAGAACAAGTTAGCTAGCAAACGTGACGCCCATCTACAGGAAGGGCTGGAGGGTAGACCCAGGGAACTATAGACCTGTCAGTTTGACCTCAGTGCCAGGGAAGCTCATGGAGCAGATTATCTTGAGTGTCATCATGCGGCACTTGCAGGGTAACTAGGCGATCAGGCTCAGTCAGCATGGGTTTATGAAAGGCAGGTTCTGCTTGACGAACCTGATCTCCTTCTATGACAAAGTGACACACTTAGTGGATGAGGGAAAGGCTGTGGATGAGGTCTACCTTGACTTCAGTAAGGCTTTTGACATTGTTTCCCACAACATTCTCCTCAAGAAACTGGCTGCTCGTGGCTTGGACTGGCGTACGCTTCATTGCGTTAAAAACTGGCTGGATAGCCAGGCCCAAAGAGTTGTAGTGAATGGAGTCAAATCCAGTTGGAGGCCGGTCACTAGTGGAGTCCCCCAGGGCTCAGTACTGGGGTCAGTCCTCTTTAATGTCTTTATCGATGACCTGGATGAGGGGATTGAGTGCACCCGCAGTAAGTTTGCAGATGACACCAAGTTAGGTGCGTGTGTCGATCTGCTCGAGGGTAGGAAGGCTCTGCAGGAGGATCTGGATAGGCTGGACCGATGGGCTGAGGTCAGCTGTATGAAGTTCAACAAGGCCAAGTGCCGGGTCCTGCACCTTGGGCACAACAACCCCAAGCAGAGCTACAGGCTGGGAGATGAGTGGTTGGAAAGCTGCCTGGCAGAGAAGGATCTGGGAGTACTGGTTGATAGGCAGCTGAATATGAGCCAGCAGTGTGCTGAGGTGGCCAAGAAGGCCAACAGCATCCTGGCCTGTATAAGAAACAGCGTGGCCAGCAGGTCTAGGGAAGTGATTGTCCCCCTGTACTCAGCTCTGGTGAGGCCACACCTCGAGTACTGTGTTCAGTTTTGGGCCCCTCGCTACAAGAAGGACATGGAGGTGCTCGAGAGAGTCCAGAGAAGGGCAACGAAGCTGGTGAGGGGTCTGGAGAACAAGTCTTATGAGGAGCAGCTGAGGGAGCTGGGATTGTTCAGCTTGGAGAAGAGGAGGCTCAGGGGCGACCTTATCGCTCTCTACAGGTACCTTAAAGGAGGCTGTAGCGAGGTGGGGGTTGGTCTGTTCTCCCACGTGCCTGGTGACAGGACGAGGGGGAATGGGCTAAAGTTGCGCCAGGGGAGGTTTAGGTTGGATATTAGGAGGAACTTCTTTACTGAAAGGGTTGTTAGGCATTGGAATGGGCTGCCCAGGGAAGTGGTTGAGTCACCATCCCTGGAGGTCTTTAAGAGACGTTTAGATGTTGAACTTAGTGATACAGTTTAGTGGAGGACTTGTTAGTGTTAGGTCAGAGGTTGGACTCGGTGATCTTGGAGTTCTCTTCCAACCTAGACGATTCTGTGATTCTGTGATTCTGTGAACAGTACAGGTAGAGAAAGAAGTGAATGCAGGAGGAAATGCCCTACCGTGTTGAGTGGACAAAGCATCAGCAGGATATCGTGCAACTCTAAATTAAGCCCTTGTTTCTGTTGAATAAACGGAGCCCAATATGAACTAGGAGAGAAGAAAGCTTCTGGGCTTTCTTTAAAGTGATGTGTGACCCTGAACACTGTGTCTCTCAAGATGATATTCTGCTCATTGCTACTATTTTTTTTTCTCTGTGAAATGTAGAGTTTTGTTTTGTTATTTGTTTTTAATTATCATTTTTGTAAGTTGAATACTTCCCTAAGAACCCTCTGGTACTTTCTATCAGAAAGCCCAAGCAGTAGCCAAGGTAGAGGACAAGGCTGTAATCCCACATATTTAACAGCACATTGTAGTCTCTTCATTTTATTTATAAACTTTCATTTCCAACTGTCTTTTCAGGTTCCTATCTCTTTCTCAGGGTGAACGTTATAAAATTCTACCAGAAAATTTAATCATCATATGGTGTCAAAAAAACCCACAGTCATTTACTAGAAGATGAGTAAATCAAAACATAGAAAGATCAATAACCAAAATACATTGTTCTGACAAACATTATTTACTACCTGAGAAGTAGCAGCTTCAGTTTTCCTTAGATTACTTTATATTATTACGTCTACCACAAACCTCCAGTTCTTCCAATGCTCCCAGGTTCTCACTGGCATTTGCAGGTTCCCCGAGTACCAGCAGGGCAGCATGTGAGCTCCAGGCAGGTCAGGCTGGGCTACTCGTGCTGATCAGCTTGTGAAAGCCAGACAGGTACCTGCTGAGCTCATGGTATAACCTTCTCAAATGCAGGGTGCCTAAAGGGCATCTTCCCCTTCACAGTTGCTGATTTTCACAAATCATTTAAGAATGTATTTATCTTTGAGGCATCTGTGCCTCAGCTAAATTTAGTTGAAAACCAGCAATAGATTCAGACCTTAACAGAGGGAAATGGTGAACAGACAGATAATATGAACCCATAAAATTCATTTCCCCAGGAAACCAAAGTAGAAAATCAGCTTCAGAAAAGTAGTTTTTGCTTAATCAAAATAAGAATTCCTGAAATTATACAAGTTATGATTGATACCTAATGCTAAGCGTTAGTTACATTATGTGTTAAATGGTACCATTTATTCCACTATAGTCAAGGGTCTACCAGCATTACTATTTTAAACCTTGTTTCCAGGGAATTATGTTTGATGTTGGAAATATGTTGAGGAGAGTCTCTTTTTTGGACTTTGTACCAGCATAGCTTAATTGTTTTCTTCAAATGCTGGAATGTTGTTATTTATTAAATAGGTCACTATATAAAAAAATGCCTTTATGTTCAATGAGACATCACTATGCACATAAAAAGACCTCCACCTATTTCATTAGTAGTTCATATGTGTGTGTTTCCAGGAAAGCTACCTTGCAGAATTTTAGTTTGATGTTTAAAATATGACTAAGCCACAGATATGAGTATTACTAAATAAAGGCCACATTGCCCATCTCTAGCACAGTTTTCAGTCCATGGTACATGGCAGCCTTGCAGTTCACAAAAAGTTAGTTATCGTCTGCTGTCTTTTATTGTTCCTGTTGGCCTCAGTTAATAACCATCTACCACATTGAAATTGCTTTCTGTCTATCCATCTGTCCATCTCACAAGAAATTGCAGAAATATTCAAATTCAGTTTAACTCTTCTTTTGAAGCTGTTCGGAGGCTGGAGTCTAAATATTAACTGATACTCTCCATAGAAAAATACAGGACTTATGTCTCAATATGTAGACATTAAGTGATTACAAATGGCAGATAAAGTGCAGTACTGTCATGATGGATGAGAGATGGCCAAGGAGGTACTTTCTATGAAAGGATAAAGCAAGGGATTCCCCATCATAAGTGATATGGGCAGGTACTGGCTATATCTGATATTTGGTGACCTGGTGCCTGAAAGGGAGTCCAGATCCCTTTGTTGGGAATTTATTTTTAGGTAGGGAATTGAATACAAAATGATGAGTCAGAAAGGCTGCACCATGAAGAGGGAGACAATTAAAGACAGAGCAGCAGAGAGGCTGATCACATGCTTGCATCTCAAATCTTGATCCTTTCCAGAGCTTATATTCAAGGCTCTGAAATATCTCTTCTGCCTAAGAGCCAGAGCCTGACCTCCTCTGAGGATGCTGCTTATACATGAAAATAAAAATAAAATAAAATAAAAAGGAAAAAAAAAAGCAGGGACCTATTTATTTTATTTTAAAACATAAACTTTCTCTGTTACAGTCTAGAAAAGTTACTGTTCTGTGAGTGTAAAAAAAACAAAAACAAAAAACAAACAAAAAACAAACAACAACAAAAAACAAACAAACAAAAAAAAAAAAACAAGCTTCTCTGTCAGATGGGGTGCAGAATATAGTGTCAGATTAATGAATCCAGAGAGAAAATATAGAAGCAACACAGAGCACGACATTGTCCATAGACCTTGTAAACCTTCTCCTCTGGGATATTTTGAGTTGCTGTGCCAAGGACTGTTGCTTTTTTCCCAAGGGCAAGTAAGCAATGCTTGCAGACTTCAGCTGAGAGTGCCAGGCACAGATGAGTAATTTTGCTGCAAACTTATAAAACTGTTCTGCAAATGCTTTTCAATTCAGTCATCAAAACCCTTCTTACTACAGGCCTGAGTCACTTCTGAGTAGGGACTGCCCATCACGCACTCCCGCCTGGTGACTTTGTGATATGAACAAATGACTAGGAATTAGGAAATGGATTGACAGACTACCAAATTTTCATTTTCAGTTATGGCTTAAATCCAGGTGTTTCCAGATGATAAGGATATTGCACCTTTATACTACCGAGTTCTTGCTTAGAACTCTATTTTGCAGTTTACTAACCCCTTTTAAATAGCATTTGATGCCATCAGTTTTGTAATGGAGCTGGCATTACTTGTAATAATATTGATCACAATGAATTTTTCCTGCCATTTAAGTACATATTGAACATGCTTTTTTTTCAGCTTGCATTTACGATTTTGGATTTATTAAACAATAACCGGAAATCCTATGAACAATTGTGACCACTTGAAGGGTATTTTCTGCTGACAATGCCAATTTTATGCCAATTTTATGCTGACAATGACAACTTTGATACTAAAGTCACAATAATGATAAAAAAATAAGAAGGGGTGGAACTTCATTAGTGGTTTTTGTTTTCCTGGGAGTTCAGAAAATACTTCTCTGGACACTCTGGCACTGGTTGCAGGGACACAGCTAATAAGAGTAAGTCTTCATCTTAGGGTAACACTCCTGGGGGAACCCTGGGGTGCAGAAGTACTTCCCTGGAGCATGCTTGTCATTGTGACAGATAAGTCCTTTAAGTTGTAATGGACTGTTAAGTATTAGGTTGCTTTCAGAGCCATTAAAGTTTCTCACTATTGCAGATATACAAATCCCTGTAGAGTACTAACCTTAATCTTAAATAGAGCTGGTAATTGCAAGGACAAGAATGAATATAAGTGAGGAAAAAATGCGTTTTCCTTGATTGTTTAGCTAGCACTTGGCTGTCATGCACTCCTGCTCCTACTACTCACCTGGATTGTGTGTTTAAATGGGAAGATCCCTGGGACCCACAGTCAGCCTGACAGTAACTCTTCTAGCAATCTGAGGATTTTAAATGTTGCTAAATTCAGGCTGAGGAAGCTGCTATCTTGTCTTGTGGTTCTTGATGTGGAAAATCACAAGCTTTAATTCAAATTAGTTCATGACATTACTAAGACTGCTTCTATGAACCAGTGTCCTGTAAGCACACCCTTTGTGTGGTTGGAAACTTATTTGCTTGTATGATGCTCTGAGATTCTGAGCTGAGATATGAAGTATTACATATGGCCCTTTAAGTGTTACAGTGTTTATAATAAATATCCAGTGTAAGAAGTGCAGCATGCTCATCGGTGATATAAAATATAACCAACAATAATTTTTAAATGGCAATAGATATGGCTTATTTTGTAAAACTTTGGCAAATTATTATTTAATTTTTGAATTAAAATAAAATAAAAAAATCATTAGTGACTGACTCCAAAACAGAGCCAGCAAACTAAAGCTAGTATGTGAGTATAGTTTAAACTACACAGCAACTGCAATAAGATCCAAGGCTACATGACCATCAAATGGCTATGGTAGCTTGAATTTCTGCTGGCACTGCTAGAGCTCCTCACATCCAGTATCCTTTTTCCACTTTGCTGCCAAGTTAACTAGCTAAACCTAAGTAGTTTTCAGCTGGAATACGTAACGAAATTTAGAGAAGGAGGGAGAGGGATTTTAAAACTCATCAGGAGAAACGGGGACAGAGGTTTAACAATTCACATTTTTAGTGAGCTATAAATTGGATTGCACTCAGCATTGAAGTGAATAGCAAAATTCTTACTGACTGCATGAGGTTGATTTTTGCCACTCAAATACAAGCATTGTGTGGTGGATGCTCCATGTGGAAAATTCTGAAAGTCGTTTCACTTAGAAATGAATTCACAACATCATATTTAGCAAAGATCATACCTAAGGCCTTAATGCAAATAAAGAACAAAAGGCTGAAATTCTTTCTGAAATATTATTTAGTCATAAGTAGAAATCAGACTACATGATTTTTAATCTTATTCTCTCTATAGCTTTAATCCTTCAGTCCTTGACTTTTAAATGGCAAAGAAGCATGATAGGTTTAACAAAGGGGTCTTGTGGGATTATATTCATTACAATACGGTGAGCTACCCTCATTTTTATTATTTCTTCTCCCTCTGTTTTTTGTTTTTTGTGTGTGATTTGTGTGGGTTTTTTTTGGTGGTGGTGGTGGTGGTGGTGGTTTTTTTTTGTTGTCTTGTTTTGTTCTGTTTTGTTTTATGAAAGCTCTTGTTTTTAACAGAGATCATTAATGAAAAAAGAATGGCAATCTTCTTCTTTTTAAAAATTAATTTTCATAATGGCCTCATTTTAAATTTCATCTAGAAGGTCAGCAATCTCATTGAATCTAGAAGTTAAAAAAATGATTTGATGTTCTTGACTGGAAAGTTTGCCTTGTTGTACAGACCTGTTGGGTATTTCCTGGCAACCAGTTCAAAGCACATTGCTCCCACATGAGAAATGTAATGGCTTACTAATATCTCTAGTATTACTCACTATTTTTCAGATACTTTAAAAGGCAGATTATTTGTCATTTTTTTTCAACAGTCTTTGATTGTTTTTTCTTATAATACAATATATAGTATTCATTGACTGAGGAAGAATCCAAACTTCTGAATCCAAACTGTCCATTAGTAATTGAATTTCACAAAATAAACACATACGACATGGTTTCTACTTAGTATTAACTGAATTCATTATATTTATGACTCTCATTTTCTTTTTATTTTTGTAATATGCTTTAAAATGGTCTCAGTAGTTCTGCTTTTGTGAGACCTCTGCTTTGATTCTAGCCCAAGCTCCTCAAAGTGAGAGCCGGAGTCTTTGTTAAATGGAACTGGAAAAGACTGTCTGAGCACTTACGTCCTGTATCTAAGTTCTGACTCTAAAGCAGCACTTTTAGAAAGCCACTGTCTTTCATGCAGAATAGTTTTACAGACACAGTTGCAGATAAGTGCTCTTTGTAGGAGAGAGAAAAATACTACGGTAAAATTTCAAACTTTTTAGAAGGGCACCTGCCCAAGTGGGAGGTATGCATAGGTTTTTAGTATGTGGGTCATGGCTGACACAGAACTGTTGGGAAGGGAAAAACTGCATTTTCAGTATTCATACTGGAAAGCTTTGGAATAGAATGAGTGGCAATAAAAGGTGGAAAGAATAAAAGCAGAGATATGGAGAACGTGATGCAGGCTATGTAAAAAGAGATTTGGATTTGTGATCTCTTAAAACACTAGAATTATTTCAGCATAGAAAGATAAAGAGGAAAAAAAAATCCCCCTGGACATGATAAAACCCTGAGCCTAATAAAGGTGGAAGTAAAGGAATGGTGAAGCAAATGGGCAGCATCCTGGAATCTAGATGGGAAATGTTAGCCCCGATGATGCAATTACATTTTAGGATTCTGATTGAGAAAAATGGTTTCTTTTAAGCATTTTTTTTGTCTAATTAAATTCTACAGAATGCAGCCTAATGTTTAATCAAAATAATAATTTCTGATTACACATTATGGTGAAGTGTTATGCCTTTGTTGTCTATGTACAGTAAAAATGAAAAGACCATAGAAATGCAGAGGGCTTCCAGATAAATGTAGTTACTCACTATAAGCAAATACTGATGAGCCACATCTACATATCTGTATACATGCATATTTCTGTAGACATTCAGGCTGGATCCTGGTAACTCTTGTGGCAGCAGACTGGGATGCTGCCTGTGGGGTTTCCATGTGCAAAGCGGTAAAACACAGTTCTTACATTGGATCATCCTCCTTGCGGTGCATGAAAGAAGGGGGAAAACGTCATATGTTTTACTATCAAAACTATTAACAATGGTGCAAAGCTACACTAACAATTTTGTCTGAGAAATGATTTATTCTAGACAACATATCACTGTTGATAACCTGCATACTTCCTGTGTTAGCATTGCAGTTACAGTGTTTGTCCTGCTTGACCGTGGAGGTAACTCAGAGATGCTGCAGCTTCATTTATCAATATAGTTAAATGTACTGCATATTGGACATTGTTTCAGTGTACTTTTGCTCAAACGGATTTTGAAAAATGTGGGATTTTTCTTTCAATTTTATAAACTGTGATTTCATCTTTCAGCTCTGACATCATCGTGAAATACATGAGTTGGCCTGTCCAGACATTGTGCTAGTTTGTCAGAGAGAAAGAAAGGGGGAAGAGAGGGCTAGAATTTTTTGTTAAAAGAGCAGATACCTTTTTCTTCTTTCAGTCCCAGATGGATATCTCTCATCTATTTTCTCTTAAGTAGTCCCTGATTTCCCCATTTCACAAAACAATTTTTTGCATATGCAATTCATAATTATAGCTTATCTTTTCTATGATAGAGCATCCACTTCTGAGAGGAAGGTTTTCCCATACAAAAGCCCACAATTCTGCATTTTTTACTCCTTTAAAAAAATTCAGTGATTCCAGCTATCCTGTTACAGAAACAGAAATATTCTATCAATTTGGGCCTATAGGAAAGATGGAGAGGGACTCTATCAGGGAGTGTAAAGATAGGACCAGTAACTACTTTAAACTAAAAGACAGTAGGTTTAGATTAGATACTAGGAAGAGATTCTTTACTCTTAGTGTTGTGAGGCACTGGAACAGATTGTACAGAGAAGTTGTGGGTGCCCCATCCCTGGAAGTGTTCAAGGCCAGGCTGGATGGGGCTTTGGGCAACCTGAGCTAGTGGGAGGTGTCCCTGCCCATGGCAGGGGGGTTGGAACTAGATGATCTTTAAGGTCCCTTCCAACACAAACCGTTCTATGATTATGTTTCTCTATGTGAACTTTTTGGAGTTTCTGTCCAAAAACCACCCAAAGTAATTGTGTATCACTTTCAAAATTAAACAGTTGTAGAGATACTACAGCAATACTTCTAAGACTGCTGTATCATGGCCGTGTGCAGCTACTGAACATGAAAGTGTCTGCCACGGCTCTCACAAGTTGGAGCTTGTGCTTTTCATACTATGCCTTTTGGATGGCCATCAATTTAGAAATTTTTACCATCATAAACATGGCAAACAAGGTCAGCTTTAGCTGTTTCTGGACTGATATATTTTGTATACTTAGACACTCATCTTTTAAATGTTCTAATTTCCTTCATCTGGCTAGAAGAATCACTTCATTTCTTTCTGGTTCAGCTACAGAGCTGGGAAAGCTCTGCCTTCATTATTTTTTTGAGGCATGGAAAGGCTGTTCTGTAGAATTTTCAGTCTCATTATATTTTCAGTGGGTTTAATGGGGGTCCTTAGGCTATTGCAGGTTGTAGCCTCCATTGGTATTCATTAAAATTGCCATTTTTTCTGGTGGTCCACTTTTTTCAAAGAGATGTTTCAATGTCTTTTCTACTCCTCGGTTGTCTGTGGTCAGTTTCCGTGTCATATGTCTACTTGGGCATTCTGTCCCCACCTCTACTTGACCTATTTTGCCTCTTGACAACTCAAAGAATACGACTGTGTTTGGAAGGTATACATTCATATACAAGACAGTACACTGTTGCTCTGATGAGTACTGAAAAAGATACAGAAAGACCTTAAATTGTATGGCTCCCCAGCTATTAAAAGACATGATATCTAATAGCAGTTTACTACAGAGGGGACTTTCAAAATTGTTTGAACTCTCTGTGGTTTATCCCCTTCGTGTCTTTGGTTTTCAAATGTGTGAAGAATTTTGTCATCTTAAGTTTCTTCTCTCCATACGTCCGTTCTCATGCTTCCTATGACATCTGGTCAGCGTATAGTGCTCATAGTGCCATATTTGACATCTACAGAGTAGTTCAGATTATTCATTAAATGTGGGTGTAGTTTTTGAGAAGTTAAATTTTATTTTTGGACTTCTGTGGGTCTAATGTTCTCTTTTGTTTTACTGGCTGAAATGAAATCAAATACATACTTATAAAAGAGTAGACTGATCTAGTAAGGAGTAAAAGCAAACAATTTTTCCCCTTAATTTTAATCCTGTCAGGTATAAAGTTGCTAGTTTAAGGAACATTTCCTTTAATAAGGAACTGAAGTATCTATTCAGTCTGTGCTATCACTAGGTAGGTAAATGAAGAATTGCAATGAACTGGTGTGAGTCTAGGAAGGTAATAAACATACTTTCATCTCTTTATGATTATGAGTGGTACTAGTACAAGAGAAAAAGACATCTGGGAAAGTTTGCTGGCAGATCTTGTTGTTGCTAAATTTTTAGGTTAATATTGAAAGAACCATACAGATTGTATTTTTAAAGAAGCCCAAATAGACTATCCATCAGTGAAAGGACACAGGGGACTGCTCCAAAACCTACTGAACGGCTTCTGTTGAAATCCACTGAAGAGTTTTGGATTAGGTGGAAAGATAAGTCATCTGTAAGAAGGAGGTTTGCCTTCTTCTCAACATAGTCTCCTATTATTGATTGGCTTGAAGGGTTTCCTATTCAGATGAGGACTGTGTTTTTGCAGATTTTGTTTACGCAACAATAAATATTACAATTATGTCTTCATTCTTCATGAATATTCATTCCAGAGAGAACAATGTGCAATCCACATTTAAAACTTGAGTGCAAAAAATGTTTATTCCAGATGGCGTATGCATTTATGAAGTTTTCCGTCTTTCACTTCTAATGGATTTTCAAAGACTGTGGCATTAGTCATTGACAATTAATATCTGGTGGCCAAATTGCATGTGTGCTGGCTTTCTTCTGGTGATTACTGGGGCACTAAAAAATAAAAATAAATAAAACCCTCACATACATTTCTCTGCCAACCATTATCTCTGGTCATGTTTTCTTTGTTTGTTCATGAGATCCATAAACATGTAATAACTTTTTCTCCCCTTTGAATATTGTTTCTAATGACCAGGTTGATAGAAAGGCCGGCTAGGATATTTAGTGCGGTCAGGATATTTTTTATTACTTAGCTCTTCATCTGAGAAAGACAAGTAATGGCAGATTCTTATTCCTTTCCTGGGACGGCAAATATGCCCCATTTTGCCACTTTAATTGTTAGGCATCGTTATTACAAATACAGCAGGCTGTGTTTCCATTTGAAAAAGTCAATAAGAAAAATTTTTAAAGGTTTGCTGGGGGGAAAGGTAAAACAAATATTTAAGTAATACCCAGTTTTGCAAAAGAAATACCTGTGTTCTTGTGGTGGTTTCACACTGATAAGTAGCTAAGCCCTACCATGCTAATCCCAAACTTCCCTTCCTCGAAAGGACAGAGAGAGAAAATTCAATGGGAAAAAAAAAAAAAAAGTCTTGGGCTGAAATAAAGACAGGGAGATCACTCACCAGTTACCGTTACAGGCAAAACAGTCTCAGTGTAAGAGAGGTTAATATAATTTATTGCCTATTGATAACAGACTAGAGCAGTGAGAACAAAAAGAAACTAAAAAGCACCTTCACCTCACCCACCCGCTTCTCCCACCTCACCCTGAGCAGCACAGGGGAATGGGAAGTGGGGGCTGCAGACAGTCCATAATGCTCCGTCTCTGCCATTCCTTCTTCTTCACTCTCTGCCCCTGCTCCACATGGGGTCCCTTCCACGGGATGCTATCCTTCCTGAACTGATCGTGCGTCAGCTTCTCACAGGCAACAGCTCTTCAAGAACTGCTCCAACGTGGGTCCATAGCACAGGATCCATGCATCAGGAGCAAACTGCTCCAGTACGGGTCCCCCACAAGCAGCAGCTCCCCCCCCCCCCCCCCCCCCCAATATCATCTGCTCCTGCGTAGGCTCCTCTCCACGGGCTGCAGAAGGTTGTTTCTCACTCTTCTCTCCCAGCTGCTGTTGCACAGCAGTTTTTTTTTCCCCTTTCTTAAGTCTGGTCTCCCAGAGGCACAACCAGCATCGCTTAGTGGCTCAGTTCTGGCCAGCAGTGGATCCCTTTGGAGGCCACTGGAACTGGCTCCTATCTGACATGGGGCAGTTTCTGTGCTCTTCTTACAGAGGCCACCCCTGCAGCCTTCTACTAAAACCTTGCCACTTAAGCCCCTGTATAGTTCCCCAAAAGAAGACTTGCCTTAAAAAGTTAATTATACTCCATATTCCTGTTGCATGTGCAGTGTTGTTGAAATAAAGACTTTGCACGTATTTCAGAGTGCGTTCACAGTTGCTAGTATGGTCAATGCTTATACTTCAGAAAAATGTGAGGGTAGGCATGCTAATCTCATGTCCTATTGACCTAATCTACCTGTTCGTACCATTCTAATCACCATAATTTCTGAGCCGCTGATTCTCTGTTTTGCTATCCTTCTCTCCTTATGTATGCAGATATCCCACTGATGTTGCTGTAGGGAGCTATATAAGGAGAGCAGAATACTGAAATTCATTATAATCATGTGCAACTGAGAGGAGATGTTTGAAATGGGAATATTGCCCTTTCAGCTTGTGCATTGCCTTTCATATGGCTCAGTGCCCATCAGCTGAAAATTTGTATAGACTTCTGCTTAATTTAAGGTTGAAATAATGCCACCATGGACTTGATCCTTCTGAGAACTGAGTCTCAGCTCATTTTTTAATCATTATGCGTGCCTAAATACTAGTTTATCTTTGCATACATTCGTGCACATACAATTTTGTAACACCAAGAAAAGCAAGATAGGCTTTTAAACTGGTTGAAGGAATGGTGGATTTCTTCTTGCAGTTTCTCCTTCTATGCAATGTATTCCCGTCATTGTAAATCACTGAGTTTAATGCCAGAGACATATTTTCTCCACAAACTTAAAGCATTGCCTTTGGGAATTTCTCATCAAAGGAGCTGAACTATAAGGATAACTGTGATCAGTTGTTCCTAAACTGCATAGCTTGTACAATGTGGACTGTTGTCATGCTGTGATGAGAGTCCCTGATGAGAGATGACAAATTCCTTACTACTGTTAAAATTAAAATAATATATGGCTAACATTGAATTGAAATAAAAGTAGAATACCTAACTTAGCTTGCATTTTACAGAATGGTGCTAGTGTCATGGGCTTTATCCTAGTTTTAAGTTGTGTTCTTCTTTGTAAAGTGCTTTGACATAAAAAAAAATAAAAATAAAAATCTTGGAAGATAAACAAAGCCTACTCAAATTCTGTATTCTGTACAAGAATAATACACTAGGCTTCTATAAAAACAAGTCTCTACACATGCCTTCAGGCATGCTCAATCTTTATAGTTTTTGTGGACTTCAGTCAAAACTAGGAAAGTATAGTCCTACAAAAGGTGTTATTACATGTCTGGAAGGCTAGCTGTAGCTTTTTGGTCTAAACATATGTGTGGTAGTGACCAGAAAAAGTAGAGATATAGAATCATAGAATGATTGGGTTGGAAGAGACCCTTCAAGATTATCTAGTTCCAACCCCTCTGCCATGAGTTGTGACACCTTCCACTAGAACAGGTTGCCCAAAACCCCATCCAACCTGGCCTTAAACACTTCCAGGGATGGGGCATCCACAGCTTCTCTGGAGAACTTGTTCCAGCATCTCACCACCCTCATAGTGAAGTATTTCTTCCTTATATCTAATCCAAATCTAACCTCTTTTAGTTTAAAGCCATTACCCCTTGTCCTATCACTGCAGCCCCTGACAAAGTGTCCCTCCCCAGCTTTTCTGTAGGCCCCCTACAGATTTTAGAAGGTTGTTATAAAGTCTCCCTGGAGCCTTCTCTTCTCCAGGCTGAACAACCCCAACTCCCTCAGCCTTTCTTCACAGGAGAGGTGCTCCAGCCTTCTGATCATCCTCATGGCCCTTCCCTGGACTCGCTCCAACAGGTCCATGTCCTTCTTATCTTGGAAGCCCTAGAGCTGAATGTAGTGCTCCAGGTGGGATCTCACAAGAGCGGAATAGAGGGGGAGAATCACCTCCTTTGACCTGCTGCTCTTGCTTCTTTTGATGCAGTCCAAGATACAGCTTTTTTTCCACATTGAGGAAAACTATATCTGTAGTTTTATAGCTGCTTTTATTCCTGAACAAATGAAACCTGTTTTTCATTCTATCTTACCTACCATTCAAATTGTTTTAAAAAATAATAAATACATTATTAAGTAAATTAAAGTTATTTCTCTATAACAGAATGTTAGAATTAGAATTGAATTAGAATAAGAATAGAATTAGAATTAGAATTAGAATTAGAATTAGAATTAGAATTAGAATTAGAATTAGAATTAGAATTAGAATTAGAATTAGAATTAGAATTAGAATTAGAATTAGAATTAGAATTAGAATTAGAATTAGAATTAGAATTCTGGAGATTTTTTATTGCAAGTCCAAAGCTGAAAGTAAGTTGTGCATTGTGCTAAACAGAGATAATAAGTTCATAGTTTACAGATAGTAAAGAAAACAAAGTAAGAACATAAGGTCTTCTCTACTGGCTGGGAATAGCTCTCTGCCTAACCTGTGTCCTGTGTCTAAGTACTGCTTGGAGCAGATGGTTGGGAAAAGACTACAAGAAACCAAGCAGGCATAATCTTCTCCCTCTCACACCTTCCTACTTACTATTTCTCAGCATCTTAAAGCAATCGTGAGCTGGAAGATGCCTAAGGATCAATGTGTTTAACTATCCTTTATGAATGTGTTTAATTCCTTTCTAGGTCCATTTAAGCTCTCCTCTTTCACAGCCTTCTAAGTTAATGAGATCCACAATTCAGTTATGTGTTCTGCGGAAAAAAAAAAAAAAAAAGTTTCTTTGTTAGATATGTGCTTGCTGATTATTTCACTATTAGGTGTTATTAATTGTGCTTATTTTATCATGAAAAACACTAATAATTACCTTTACACTTAATCCATACCATTACTAACTGTATATACTATTATCAAATCTGTTTATGTGATATCTGTCCAGTAGGAGAATCCCAGTTCATTAAATCTGCCTTTGCAATCACAACCTCTTACAAGCCTCTGATGACAGAGACTGTCCTCCTCTGCACTTCTGCTAGCTCTGCTATGTGCTTTTCAGGTGGGATGGCCAGAACTACAGGCAATACTCAAGATGGGAGTGCGCTGTTGATGGCATAATGATGCTTTCTGTTTTAGTCTCAGTTCCTTTCCTGAAATTGCTAATGTTCTGTTTGCTTTTTGTACACTGCTGGGCTTAAGCAGGTGTCTTGAAGATCTTTTCCCTGGGTGGTAATAACTACTTTAGAGCCTTTCATTACATATGTATGTGTATGCAGAGTTAGGGTTATTTTTCCCAATGTGCATTTCTTTGCATTTATGGAGATTAAAATTCATCTGCCATTTTATCAGTCAGTATTATGAGATTGTTCTTCAGCTTCTCACAGGCTGCTTTAATTTGATTATCCAGAATAAGCTTTCAAAGGCTTGAATCAGTTTCTCGGAATCAGGAAGGTGACCTCAGAATCATAAGATCTTAAAAAGGAATGTGTGGCAATTTTTATTTACCTTTGATTTACCTGATCCTTTGAGATAACTATTTGCATACTTTTATCCACCAGTGAAATTGACTGAAACTATGCTAAAAAGAAATCCAGAAAGGCAGTTAATATAGTCATCTTATTTCTGAAATGGCAGCTTTAGGAAAGCATGGTAACAGCAGCTCAGTTTAATCAGCTGAATTGAATTACTATGCAGAAATGAAACCAGCTGGCCCAACATAGCAACATCAAAGTGGGATGTTGAAATCCAAGGCTGGACACCACGGGCTCTTCGTAGCTGTAGGCACCTCCAAAGGGTGTTTTATCTCACCTTAGCTTTTATGCTTAGACAGACAGATTTACCTTCTGACACCCTTGTCCTCCCAGTCAGTTGAGAGGGGATCAGTGGGGATTGACCCTGAGTGGGAATAACACCAATACCTTTGAAGTATGTCAGAAGCTTCACACGTTGTTTTTGGCAAGCACCAGGGAAGGTCTTCCCATTCATAGGTCCTGAGGCATTTAACCAGGGCAGGAGAAATTTGCTCAGTGTGGGGGCAAATTGGCCAGATGCATCAACCATGACAGCCACTGCCTGCCTTTTCTTCACGAGACACAAGCTTTTTACACTTGTCCTTTATCTCTACTCTGCTGCAACCTCCTGTTGATGTCATGCTACTAAAGAGCTCTGTAGGAGGTGGACAACAGGCAAATTAGTTAGGGAAAAGCCTGCTGGCTTCCCTTCCATGCCTTGAGATTATTTTCAAGACTCTGTTGGGTGTCTTGTTCCTAAAGGCAATACGGTTATTCTGGGATAGAGCTCTAGATTCAATACTGTGTTTGATGCCTTTAAGCCACTGTAGATAACGGGGAAATTTTGTAAAATATATAAATATAATTTATATATATATATATAAATATATATATATAAAAATATAATTCTTAAAATAATGTTTCAGGAAATATTTTATTCATCTCGGAACTTTCGAAGAACTTTTCATGAAAAGTTAAAACTGGGGCTAAATTTAAGCTAACTTAAGCTTAAATTTAAGCTAACTAATACGTTTTTAAATGTGAAGAATGAATGCTGTATTAACATTGAAAGTGTTAAACTGTTCTTCAAGATTAAAAAAATGAAGAATTACAGGAAAAAAAAAAAAAAAAGTTGTAGCTTTAGAAATTTAGCTACTGTGTGATACCTCTAGAGTAAACTTCAGAAAGTAGTGAGAAAAAGAACAAAAGAAAACTTTGTATTAAAGGAACTTTTTAAGCAGAAATGGTAATGTGTAATTGCAACTTGCTGCCCCGGTACATGATTTCTTTTGGCTTATTAGGAGTATAGACACAAATTCAGATTCGTTTGTGATAGAAAAGCATCACACTTCAGCAAAACTCTCCTATAGCTTAGTAAACTGCAGGACACTGCATCTGGGAGTTTCTGAATAATTTATCTGAAGTAATGAGTATTATCATGTGATGCTGTATCAAAGCAACTGCTCGAGTGAAAGCCAGCTGGGTACAGCCGTTGTATATCAAATAGTTGCTTGAGTTGTCTCTCTGGAAAAATTAGAGAACATAATGAGCAAAATTAGAAAACCTGGGGAGCAGCCTCCATGGATACCCATTTGCAAGGAGTAATTTGATTAGTGTAAATCTGTAAAAGTTCATTGTTTACAAAGCTTGCTAGCATTATAAGAGAAACGCACGTCTACATACATACGCACACCTACTTATACAACATAGACATGAAATACACAAAGTGCGAGATGAGTACTAGGTGTACTTATTTTTCTATATCAGCTTTATGAAACACTAATAGAGTATTTGCACAGAATCTAAAAGGCATTCATTTAACGACCAACAGAAGCTTTTGGTTTGAGTTTCCCAAAATGCTGTATTTAGTCTCAATAAAAGTAGATGCTTCAAAACCAAGATCCAGGGGAGGCTGACAAAACACATCTGCTAAGGGAAAAAAGCACAGATCTGTTAAGTATTAGATTGATGCTTTTATGAGGCATGTATATTTAAAGTGCCATTTGTGCCCACTCTGCACAATATTGATGAAGAATAGACAGTCACGAAGTGCAGAACTGAGAGAGAAGTACAGAGCTTCTGAATTTTCAGTGGAGTCTGTGGAGGCTGCAGCTCATCTGCATCTCTCAAGATCAAGTCCTGCTCTCAACATTATGACTGGTTTTACTAGCCTGCCTCCTATTAAATCTACTATCTGAATGGTTTAACGATGAAGTCACTTATGACAACTTTTGGATCCATGGTTTAATATCATAGAAATAATTTGATGACATATTTATATCAGTGGCTTTTGTAGCTATGTGTTTTTTTTTTTCTTACAGACATGTAAGAAATACTGCTTCATCAGGTTGTCATTAGCCTGGCAAAAATGAAGCCATTGATTAGAGGCATGAACTGAATAGCTTGAAAGCTAAATTACCAATTGGGGATTCCCGAATGGCCAAGAGCACAGCATGTCTGCTCTTAGCAAAACTCTGCATTGCAGTGGGGAACTCCCCAAAGGATGCATTATCTTCTGATGTTGACCTTAAATAAAGACATGGGCATCATTGTTGTTTGAAGGAAATAAATCAGAAGGCTTTTGTTTTCAATAACAGATTCAAAGTGTACTAACGCAAATAAGATCCCAAATCAAAAAAGTCTATAGCAGTTTAGAGTGACAGACCTATTTCTTTGACATATTTAGGTACATTTCTGTAGTGTATGAAAGCAAGAAAATTATTCTACTAAAGTACATGGAATGTAAATATTGCAGCATTATTCTATAATATAGAAATTTGAAAGTTATAATAACCAAAAAATTATGATGTATATTCCACTAATGCTTTTGTTTCTTTTTATGCAGTGATGTTTTATAAAAATATGCTTTTCAAACTGGTAGTGTGCTTTGGCAAACATTAAGAATGACAAAGTGGAATCTTTAGTTATCCAAATTCAAAGACCTATTGTTATTCCATTTAAATTCACTCTGCTAAGAATGTAATGTAAACATCAAATGTGTATTGGAATGTTCTTATCATATATTGAATTTCTGTAGCTAGGCAATGTTTTTTCTAATGGGATAAATACTAGTCCTGAGCTTAAATGTGAAATGGTCCCTGCACATATATGTACAGAGATGCACATCATCAGTACATCAGCTTGTTTACCAGTTAGTGGAGAAAGGTAAAATAAAAATAAATAAATAATAATAATAAAAACACTACAATTAATAGAAGCAATTTACTATATTTGCAGACTGAAGGAAGTATTTTATACTGTTCTTTCTCTTTACTTTGTACAGTATGAAGGTCAATTGAGACAAAATGAAAAGGACAAAACTGATCTCTATTACAAAATTTAATCTGTGCTACAGATTTTGGATGGCTACAGGAATATATATTTATGTATCAAGGCCCAGAGCACTGTGATTTCATAGAATTTCAGATTATTAATTATTATAGTTACATTGCTAAATCTGTGATGAAAAAACAGAGCTTTCATTTAGCATCATGAATCTCATCCATTTTACCCTTTAAAGGAACTTAAACCTACTAGCCGTGATTAGCACATTCTGGTACCAAAACTTTCACTGAAACCCTCAAGTTTATTTCTCGAGTTGCTAGTCAGCGTACCTGGATATGGTTCAATGAGGCCATCTGAGAAAATGCTTCAACAACAGTTTCAGACATATTGCCCCAACAAACACAAAACACTCTTCTAACTTCATATTTACAGAAGGAGAGATTGGCAAATTGTTCTGCAGCACTTCTTTTACCAAATACCACTTAATTTGCAGAGAACCACTGCAGTGGTTGCCTCTCAAGGAGCTTTTGCCTGTTTCATTTTCCTCCCTGACCAGTTTATCCCACAAGTATTACCTGGTACCACCCTTCTGCCCTTAAAACTGAATTCTGAGTATGAGAAGTACTCTCTGCTTCCCACTCCCTCACGTGGCGAGGCAAGGCAAAACAAAGATAAAATTTAGTCCCCGCTGACTGCTGGAATTATTAGTGTTAAATACTTTATCACTACTGGGCTGAAAATTGAGTTATTTATTATCAATTGGAATGCCATTCTGGAGTTCCACTACAGTTAGCACCGAGCTACTTTCATTATAAAATCAATTTCCTGGAGATGCCTATCTCCACTGGTTTAATATATACCAGATTGAAAGTTGGCATAGAAGTGCTGGTGCTCTTCCAGGGTAGAAGCACTGACTACTGAAGAGGAGGTGTAGTTAAAATATGAAAAAGCAATAGATTTTTCACGTGTCAGACTGGCTAGCATTCTCCAAGCTTAAAAGACAAGGCTCAGCTATTTCTGTACTTAAAAGTAAGTCCCCATTCCCACTTTATCTGTACAGGACACAGCTGCCATTCCATCCTGTCAGTCTTTCAAGAAGTACCTCCTGTACTTTCAAGTAGTTCCAACCACCCTTTCTCTCATCTCTCAGTGGACTTTCAATGGATGTTTTCACAAGGATCTACTCTAGGCACCAGCTTCAGTAACCTTCACTACACCAATGCTGAGGAGATGGAGGAGGAAAGCTCAAACTTGCCTAGTGGTGGTACAACCAGGATGGTTGATGTGGGTTTCTTGGCTCAAGAGGGACTCGTTTGCCTGGAGAGATCTATGACTTCAGGCACTCACTGTGGCACAGGAGGGAGGTGTTGTGCCCAGCTCCAGACTGCAGGGTTTGTGGGCTGCCAGCACGGCCATGCAGAGCTCAGCGGGCTCAACAGCTCTGCAGTAATGACAGGGTCACCTGCATCCTTCAGATTTCAGACCAGTCAATCCCCGCAGTAACTGAGAACATAAAACTTATTCAACGTGGAGAAGTTTACGGCTGCCCTTGCTTATACTCTGGCAATGTCACTGCTATCATAAGGTTACAGGAACAACGAGGGCACTACATCATGCTATTAATGTGTCTGGGTTGGGGCCATTCTAAGAGGATTTCGCAGCTTTCACAGTTTTATGTGCCTACAGATACTCTTAGTCATGGATTTATTATGATATTTTTTTCTCTTTAAGTCTTAGATATATCTTCAGAAATGGGGTTTAAACCTGTCTTTCTTGAGGTAATTTAGCATGTATAAAACAAAAGAACAACAACAGCAAAATCCCTCCTTCTTGACTAGAGGGCTACTTCAAATGATTTTGAATTGTTTATCAGCCGTACAGCCTTCTTTTACCTCTGTTTTATTCATCCTATTTCCCTCTCCTTGTCTCACTTCATCCCTGCCCCTTAAGTGATCTTAACACCTGCTAAAAATGTCAAACCGATAACTCTGCAGATACTGGCTCTCTCTTTATCAGACTTCAAAGATGTTGTTAATTCAGGAGTAAGCAATGTCAGTCCTAGATCACATTATCTGTCACAGACTTCTCCAAGGACCCTGTTTAGAGAAGGAAAATCTATACAACATGTTCTTTATCTTCCTCAATGGTGGCTGCTGAAATATTTGTAGATTGACCACGGATGATGAATTAGCAGGTAACAGGTATATGTTAATGTGCATAATGTCATCGTGTCAGAGGCTCTGTGTTTGCTGGCATATGGACTATTAGCCACTTACAATCATGCTTATTTGGTATTTGGACAGATAAGCCCAACATAAATGCATCACTGAAAATACAAAACTGAAGGCCTCAAACGCAGAGCTAATAAGAAAAAAAAATCCAGACAGATTGAGAAAGGAAGGAAACAGTACAAGTTTTGTGTATAATATATTAAATTCCACCCGATCGATCTATCTATCTATCTATTTATTAAGGTTTCTTTTTCTGACCATATTTATTTTATCTAGGCATTTGCCCACTGTCACTCTTATGAGTTCCAAACTCAAGGCCCCTAGTTCTTCAGTCTACCTTTGTGTCTCTGCAGGCAGGTACCTGTGCCCGTACAAGCACAAGCCATGTTTTCATTACTCTGTCTGCATGCTTCACTGGCAGGGCTGGAGCTGGTTGTCAATCCCTTTCAATGTGTTTAAAGTGAGGACAAAAGGCAAGGGACTGGGTGTCAAATCAGACCTTCACAGCGTCACTTGGTTTTACGTGGCAAAGCCTCCCTCAACATCTCCCTCTCAAAGTCATCCGTTTGACTTTCTTTCCCCTTTAGGAAAGGATATTATCTAGCACGGATGAAAAGGATGACTCCCAGAGAAATACTTTCTGCATTTTTTAATACCCTGGTCTCCCTTGGTGGCCGTAGGATTTCCTCTGAGTGCTCCACTGGCGGGGTTCCACATCTAACACTCATCATGCATCTCCGCATGACAGAAGTGCTACCACGTGAAGAAAAGCCCAAGGCCTATACTGCCTTTTGCAAGGACTTTCATACTTTTGTCTGTATATAAATTGTACTGTTCTCTCAGCAGTTACTTTTTCCCATAGATGCTGTTGTTTTTCTTATCAGGTTCCTCAGAAGCAGGCTGTCTTCACCAGAAGGACAGTTATAAAGCACTTCTATATAGGAGAAGGCTGCATGCACACAGTGTTGGGCTTATACAGAGGTCTTCCACTTAATGGAGCAGAGAAAAACCTAGAGGATGAACTTACCTCTGCTTGCTCCCAGTTCTGTAGTTTCAAGAAAATTGTTTGGGTTTAGGTTTTCTAAAATTAACAAAAATGTTATCATTGTTTATCAGGCTAACCTCTCTAATTTCAATATTTTCCCCTTCCAAAAAAATAAAACCTACTGCTCTACATGAGGATAATCCTTCCCAGCTCCTTTTATTTCCTGAAATGCCTATTCAAAATGATCTCTGTATAAAAGGCAAATATCAGCTTAGAAGTTTTAAACATCAGATCAGGAATCCACCATCTTTTTGAGTCCACTGTTCAGGCACTGAAAGCTAGCAGTTGCAGAGCAGATATAATTACATATTTTTAAACTTATCACTTGGCAATTGACATAAGAGAGTCATCTGTTTGGCTATTACATAATGGCACATTCAAGCTCTTAAACTTTCAGTCATTTAGACATTTTCGTTTATATGTTTTCAGTTACGATGTTGATAATGAATACAGAAATCTTTGCAAAAGTTTGCTGGGTGATTTAAGGAAAAAAAAATCTATGCCTGTATTTTAACTTCGTTTCTAAATTTTTATTTTGCATCAGTTTAATTCTGCCCATCTTTCATTGGGCAGGTCTGCTCTGCTGTCTACATATAGCTACTCTTAAACATCCAGTCCTACCTTGAGCTCAGTCCTGCCAGCACTTGCAAGTGCTCACAACCCAAGGAATGGCCTGAGCCCACACATTCTTGTATGACCGTAAATGCCAAATGAATCTTGCTGACATTGTCAGATGTCGACTTTGGGGTGATTTAGCTGTAGAATCTCCAAAATGTTTGTGATATCACAAATTCCACTATTCAGCAATTTCTGTTTCAAAATTGTCACTTACACTTGGGTTACTCACTAAATGATCAGCTTTTAGTAACCTCCTCTCAGCTGAAGGAGGACGCTAACTGCAAATTTAGCTGAAGATAAGAACAGGTTAGTTTATATTTTGGCATTGAAAATTTACTTTAAGTAATGCACAGCCATTTTGTAGGTCTCTACTACATTAACTTACTTAGGTGGATGAAACGTAAAGATAAGCAGATTTCTAAACTGTAATTCACCTATTCCAGGTGGCGCAATTAATCCTATTCCCTGCTGAAGATGATCACAGTTAACTTGTTTAACTTTGCACGTGCTTGGGGGAAATTAGCAACCAGCAGAGTCATGTCTGAAGCCGGTGCACAAGAAAACATCTGACTGTACCTTGTGCATAGATCATCAGAAATACCCAGTGATTTATTCTTCGCAGAGTAAAAATACAACTAAATATAGCTCAGGCTGCCCCACAGTTGGCCAGGGTTTCACTTTCCAGAGAGAAAGAAATTCAATAGATAACTGAAAAAGGCATCCTGGCATAAGCAAAGGATTATATTAAGTGGACAGTCAGTGGAGGATTTGACTCCTCTGACCCAGACTTGCAGCATAGACCTGTCCTTAAACACTGTGGTGAGGAAGTATGAAGATTTTTGAAGACCTAGTCTTTTATACTAGATTTCTTATTGTAGTGAACATTAACTCGGTGGCTTAACGTTCATTTGAATGCATATTACAATGCATAGTCGAGCATTTTTTATTAAATAATTTAACATCATTTTTCCAGTATGCCACTTGCAGCTGGCACTTTTGCAGTACCTTTTATTTTTCAGACATCTTTTAGTGAATCACCAGATAAAGCAGCTGTGACAGTTTTCTATTAATTATATCTCTACTAAAGTCTAATGAAAATATGATTTTCAAGGGAAAGTCTCCAATACTGCCCAAGTAGTGGCAGTTAAACTACCACTACCTGGTAGTTGAATTGGTAGGTGATTAAATATTTGTATAGATATTCACATAGTTGTAGTAACCTCTAATATTATTTATGAATAATTCGCCACTGGGATTAGAATGAAGAAAAGCAATGGAGTTTTTAATTAGTACCTCTTTGATGCACATTTACACTGTGCCAATCACAGGCAATCCAAAATCATCAACATGTGTGTCATGGCCTTTCACTTGATTTAAGCCATGTAGGACTACTGCATTTTAAATACAGGAAGTAGAAGCCACACTACGTATTCTATCTACTGCCATTAATAAAAAATGAAGTGAAAATACCCAGTGAGAGTCTAGATGTCTTTTAAGATAACAAAAAGTGAGTGGCATGAAAGTTGAAACCAGCTATTTTATTTAATCTAGAACCAGAAACTGAAATCAGAATGCAATACATAAATGCATAAATGCATTCATAATTTCATATCACAACTCTTCATAGTCTCATGACTCTCCTAAATCCCTGATTAAAGGAGACTTGTGTAAAGGTCAGATACAAGCAATCTGGGGACACGTTATTAATCTAAACCCCAGACCCTCCCTGTTGGCTGAGGCCAGAGAGGCCTTGCAAGGTGCATCCACCAGAAGGGGGCATCAATGAGAGGAGTTTAATTATGCAGATGCTTGCCCAGGAGACTGCTGATTCTCAGGGGGAATTCCCAGGACTGAATGCAGAGCTCGGTAGGTTTCTATTACAAACTCATTCAGGGGTAGATAGATAAAAACTTATGTTAGGGAGGAAGTCCTGTTTCATTGATTAGTAGAACTTTTTCAACATCTGTTTATATTATTTTGACCTTTTTTAAACGAAATGGAAACTTTTCAATTTTCTCATTGAAAAGAGCAGCAAGTACTGTCTGCAGTAAGCATAGACAGACCATTTCTGTCAGCTTTGTGATTTTTCTGTCAGTTTCTTCATCTTATTGCTGGTATGCCACAATGCTGACAGCTTTTATTCTTTGAACAAAGCCTAGCAAGGAAGTTTCTGTTGAGATTTGATTATTCCTATCAGTGACACAGATGGGGACTGTTCCCACTTACTTGTGATTCTGTAACAGTGCTCCCAAAACTGTCACCCTTCACCCTGTTGAGTGTTTTTCAGACACCAGATATTTTCTGGGGGCTGGCAGAATTCCAGAGAAAGAGCTATGCTCCTGCTGAAATCCTCAACAGAAGTCCCATGTAATTCAGCTGTAGTGCATTCGAACACAGATTTGTGGTTGCCACAAATACAAAATACTCCTGTACTTTATATCCACTCTCCTCCCCCCCCCCCCCCAGAACTACAAAAATGAGCTTCATTATGGTTACATTTAGAACCCATTTCTCTTTAAATGTTATCTTTACTAAGTGCTTCAAAATCCACATCTATGAATTTCCTTGACTTTGCTATTTCTCCTAGAGTGAAAAGAGGGAATTAGTGTTGCAGATTTACAGCCACCAAATTTAATATTTCCCAAGAAAGAATATGTCTTCTACTTCTTTTCTTAGATGAACAGATGCTTAATGATGGCTTTTAGTATGCTGAAATGGTCTAAAACACTCATCATTCACCTCACCTCACCTAGCCTAACTGGGTGTGCAAGCCCATCTCTGCACTCTTCTGTGAACTTGAATCTGGCATGGACTGACATGTTGCTCTTGCATGTCAAATAGAGTTTTTGGCAATCTAAATAGGTCCTGCCTTCTTTCTGTAAGTGTACTGCAAAGAAATTTCTACGACCAATAGTAGTGGATTTTTCTCCTTGTCCTTTACCTCAGTAAATATCAAGGGATCCCTATGGCAATACATCTGAAATGATTGGCAACGAATAAAGCTAAGATATATTTCCTCATACACATGACACCTACTGCTGAGTAAGATGGAATGAAGGAAATTGGGATGGTGGAAAATGGGATGGAAGGATAGATAAACAAAGATAGAGGGGACTGTCCAAAGCAAAGAAGGGAATGCAGATAAGCAGAAAACAACAGTAAAAGATTATGACTTGGTTTTGGGAAATAGCCACATCTTGTTCATACACGGAGGCACAAAACTTTCCCTTAAAGAGCTGATAACAAAGAACTTTTGTTGTTGTTGTTGTTGTTGTTGTTATTGTTATGATGACTACTAAAATACTGGGTATTTAGTGGCAATGAAGGAAAACCAGGAAGGGAAAGTGTGTTCAAAGCAGGTTGTTTCAAAACTGACTATGCTGTAACTGGAAACAAGGCAAGACCTATCAGTCTTCCTGTGAATGATTACAGTTAGCAAAATCATTAGGTAAACTAAGTAGAGTTTGGGACATAGGTCAAAAACATAAATCCTTACTCCACCTCAGCTAATCTTTTTACCACTTACTACTGCTATCACAGTAAATGCAGTGAGAGGTTTGTCACACGTCCCGCTAACTGTTGCCATTGCTAGATTGAAAACTCTAATTAAAAAACGGGAGCACCACAAAACATGACCATGCTCCTCCCAGTGAAATAACAAAGAAAAAGGGACAAAAGATTTATACTGATAGTTTGGCTTTGACCCCATCACAGTAGTGTCTCGAGAACAGACCTAGACAATAACTGTTGCCTAAAGAATTGCTGCCTGCTGGCATTAATATTTCTCCTTCTTTTCCAGAATGCTAGGGAATTCAGTGACAACAAATAAGCTTATAACTCTGCTGAGGTACCCCTCACCCCAAATCTCCAGGCAACTAAGAAAAGAAATCATGGCTATATATTTTATCTCCTTCCGTTTTAAGCTGTGCCTCAGTACACAGTTTCTGCTCACTTTGTGTTTGAAATGTCATGAGACTGTCCTATAAAGAAATAAAAAGAAAATCTGTAAAGTTTACTATAGTCTTTTGTCCCCAACCCTTCTGATAGCACCCTATGAGGAATTAACCTCCATCTTCTGCAATTTACCAATATGAGCAATTCGAAATTGACTTTTCCGGGGAAATATGCATATGTACCCTCTTCCTTTGATCCTTGAAAGTTAATTGAAGAGACTTGATCCAGCAAGATTGCATCAATATATGATAACTTGTTCTAAATAACCTTTTGACCAGTTAGTTCCCTGTACTTCATAGTCTCCCAATACTTAGCATGGCTATAAGTGACTTCTGTTAGCTATTGTCACTGTATGAAACACAAATTTCGCTGAAACATGAGCTCCTTTCAGATAGGATCATGGGCATTGGACTTGTGGTTTTTTTCACCCCTAATATATAAACAGTAATTCATACCAAAATTAGAACTAATAGTAATCAAGACAATCACCATAGTGATTGCACGTGGTAAATACTGCTCCTTGCTACTAGATTTAGGACAAAATTATGCTCATGCATAATCCATTTCTATTCTTTCCAGTTGATTTCCTAGAACTAAGTAATCCTTAGATGTCTTTAAAGATTTCTAATATTTAAAATCATAACTTCTTATATTTTCCCTTTCAGACTGTATCTTCAACTAGGAAGCCATGATGAGTGTAAGGACCCCTTCATAGTTTCCTCTATATTTTTTCACTTGGGTGAGACAAAATGCAGACTGTAATAAAAGATGATAGTAAAGAATTACAAAAAGCATTTCTAAATGTTGGTACTGTGATGCTTTTAAAATAAGAAAGGCAACATTATTGCTAAAATTAGTTTTCTCTTTTACCACTCTTTGTGTTCTTTTCTATCTGAAATATTAATCCAGTCCTCTGTGTAGCTGCTATTAAACGTAACGTATGGATGCCATTTCCACATTCAACTCTGTTAACATTATAATACATGTTACATAGGCTGACTGGAGATGATGTATGTCCTTCTCCTCTGAAGTCTCAGAACCCCAAATCTAATCAAGTCACTGGAGTCCTAAGGGAAAGGCCAGAATCCATAATGCTAGGGCAAGGTGACGGCAGGAATTGTAAAAATGACAGTGTATTACTTAAAAGGCTTTTTTTTTTTTTATCAACTGTTAATACTTTCTAAAAGAAAATTTAGAGCACAGAAATTGAAGGACTTTCTCCAATTCAAAACATTTAAAGTAGACTTTCCATTATGATTCATTAAGGGTTCATGCTAGATTTTTGAAGTCTGCACAGAGCCTGCAAAGTAGAAGAAATCACCTCACCTTTATAGTTTGTCAGTCACTGAATAGGAACACTCTTGTTTACTTTCCTATAGGTCAATATAGAGATTCCAACTCTTAAAGGACTATGAGCATTGATGTCTGAACAAAGAATACTCAGGATGTTTTAGCAGCTTGAAGTATTCATCTTACCTTTTCTTCTACAGAATTGGCTTGATTTGGAGGGGGGAAAAGATATCTATCTACCAAAAAGAAACTGCTAATAATTCAACAACCAATTTTATTGCGTCTTTTCAGTCAATTATTGATTTTTTATTTTTTAATACTTAGCAATGCAAAGAGGAACTTTAAATTGGTAAAAGAAAAAAAAAACTTGAATAACAATGCTAAAACAGATGTAAACATTAATTTATGTATACCAAACCGAAGATAAACCTAATTCTCCATTTATGCAGGAAAGATTTTGGTTTTGATAAAACAACAACAGAGATTTCTTGTTTTTCTCAGGATGTTTTAAAGATTAAATTACAGATATTTTAGGTTTGCATAACCAAGGTAATACATTGATAAGCTTGACAAAATTTAAGCTTATCCCACTGAAAATGATGATTTCATTCAAAATGTATTATCATTCTTATCTCAACCACCTTTTGCTGAGGTAGTTGGGAACTAATAGTTTGAACATTTTGATAATTAATTGAAAGTGACAGAATACATTCATTTTTTTTTTCGTTCTGTATGGCAGTTCAGATGCTCTTAGAGTTTTACTGTCCTCAGCAGTATAGGGAAAGCAGATAGCTGCTGTATTAGCTGCTATAGCCTGTAGTTCTTCCTTGTCGGATTTCCTCTCTGGAGTAGAGCACCTTGAAACTCTCACTGAACACTGAGTAAGGAGATACTGACAATGCCAGGTGTCTTAAGTCACACTGTGTATTCAGCTCTAAGCACTCTGCACACAATATTAGATACTGCAGCCCTGAACTGCCTTTTTTTTTTTTTTTTAATTCTGCTTTTTGAATCTACTTCTCCATGCCTACACATATGAGACATTTAATAACCAACAATTCTAGGTTATTTAGCCATCACCACAAAGCAAAATTCATTTGGTATTTCTGTCCAGCATTTGTAACAACTCTTTTGCATATGAACATCAAAACCAGAAAATTTTTCATCTGAACTTTTGACTTGGATAAACCTAAGTTAATAGATCTTAAAGTGCACACAGTGGACTTCTTATAGAAGAATTCACCATAGGAGCAGAATAGGTATTTAAGAAAACCGTGTAAGTATTTGTTAAAAGCATTGGAGGTCTGATCTTCCTTGGGAAATACATAAGTGGAAATAATGCAGCAACAGAAAACATCTTTTCTTATAATGATCTAAAATCCAGGTGAACATTTATACCTATGGAAGCACCAGCTACTTTTTACCTTTGAAGAAATATTTCTGATTAACCATTCCAAACAGTGCAAATTAAACTATGAAAAAATGGATTTCCCTCTGTGGCAATTTTGGGTAAATCTGAGTTTAAATGGTGGTGTAAATCTATCTGGCTGTGCAGTCATAGGGATTTGTAGTATGTCAGGCTCTGGTCTCCAGTCTTACCATATAAATAAGGTCAATGAGAAATCTCTAACCTCGCTGCAGAAAGTGATTGTCATGATCTGTTAGAGGACACATATTTTTCAGGCATGTCTGACCCAACTGCTAAGCTCAATGGTGATAGTTTGTCCTAAACTGTTCAAGAGATATGAGACTGTCCTTCACATGTCCCATAGCACTTATTGTGAGGGTAAGGGCATACCAAAGTGCTCAGATTCTGTCCAGAACACAGGCTGAAGAAATATTTTTTAAAAGAACTCTGCATCTTATAATGTTTTCAGTACTCCAGTCCTTCACTGAAAATTGAGGTTTCTTCAGGTCTGGCTCCAAAGAGAGTGGGATAACTGCTCAAGGGATGTCACTGGCTCCTAGCATGTGTTTGCTTCTCGTTCTTCCAAACTCCAAGGAGTGAATTTGAAATACCCGAAGAAAGCAACGTTCTGCTGTAAGGATGCACATTTGCCTTTCTGAGCCTCTTCTCACCCTCTCCTATATGCCTTTCCACCCCAAACTGAAATACTGTTAGCTCAATTATAGGCCTATGAGAAAGCTACTTACGTGTCAGGGGAAAACTGAATTCACTCAGCAAAGTATGTAAGATTTTTGCTAATGTTGTTTAGTGTTTTAGCAGTCTCTGTGACTTAGCCACAGCAGGAGACTCTGTCAATGTACAGTAAACAGGAGCTGATTGATTTTATAATCTCATGAGAGAGCCCTGCCTTAACATTTGACTAAAGCTTTCATTTCTTTTGCTCTGCTAAATCTACAAGCTATAGAGCAAACAGCATTCTAGTACTTCATATGTTTAAAAAAAGAAAATCTATTTCCATCTTCCAAAAGACAGAATCACAGGTGCAGAAGGTCAGTACAAGTTCCCTGGTGCGTGGTCGCACCGTGCTCTTGAAAAAGAACTTATTTATTTTTTTAGACGCAGTTGAGACAATTTTAGTGTCAGCTTACCTGTGACACGAACTGCATTTTCATTTGAGCAGGAACTTTCCTTTTACCTAATTGTATTTGTATGAACAGCAATAAATACTTTTTGTAAAAGAGAAAGAAAAAAAAAAAAGGAAAACATTCTAGAGGTGTTAGAGGTTAATATAAAATTTATGCCTTTACAATGAAGTCGAGATGTCCATAATGTATTTTCAGTATGTTTAGAGCCTTCTCATATGCCCCTTGAGGTCAGTGAAATTCTCTCCTATGGCATGTGTCCAGAGAATAGAAAGGGAGTTCAGTTAAAGGCTGAGCCTTATGGACATTTGGTATTTTACAATTCACTCCTTTCAGTACTGTGCACCTTTGTAATGCCTTGTACTTAGCAGATAGTTGGGGGCTTTTTGCAGTGCTCTACTTTCCTATAACCTAGAATTTTTTTTGTGTGTTTATTTTTTTTTTCCATTATTTACAGTGAGTTTAATGGAAATTAGGAGTCTTCAGAAAACCTACTAAGAATACCTTTCCAAAAACTGTCATTCTAGAAAACTGTTTTGGTTTCACGTTTTACGTTGAGGAAGCACTTACTTTATTCATCAGGAGCTGAGAGCAGTCCCAGCAGTCTCAGTGCTGGAGCAAGGAGCATCCATCCTGGTCCTGAGTCTTCAGGCATCCAGGCACGCCAGGCATGTGCTGCAACCTGCACATTCCTCAGGAAGCACTGCTGTGGTGAAAAGCCAGTTTTCTTCAAATTAAATGGACTTTATGCCTTGGCAAAATTAAAAAATGATCCTAAGTCTCCTTTTTTTTTTTTTTCTCCAGATTGCTTTCTGGTCCCCATGCCGCCTTTTGCAGTAAAGTCCCAGTGCGGATTCTGCACACAGCCAATATTAATTTCAGTTCATTTTAGAATTCATGCAGAAGATGTGTCTCTGAAAGCTCTTACTAAATGTATACAACTCTTAAATTCACAGCAGAGTGTTTTTCAAAAGTAAACACCAAAACTTAGGCTATGTTACCAATCCTAGACCAATCTTTTTGTGTGTGAACTATGTGCTAATTCAATGCTTTCACTAAAAAAAAAAAAAAAAAATTTACTGATCTCATTTTGTATGCCAGACACTCAGAACATAAAATTTTAGGTTAAATGGTTTAAGATATACCAAATCTTTAATTAACTAAGGATGGTTATAAACAGGATGTATTAGCCATCTTAAGCCATCAATAGCTGTGCTTTTTATTGTGCTCTTATCTATTCATCCCACTTCTTTACCCATGGTCTTCCTTCAAAATTAAGTCCTGTTAGCTCAGCCTGATCACTGAAGTTAGTTGTACCATCTTAAATGCCAGTAAAATATGATTACTTTACATTCTTATATATGTCCAAGTTCTTTGAAAGAAAATGAAGCTTCTAACAGTTTTAGCATTTTCTCTTAAGTGCTAGCATGTTTCAGGCATTTTACTGACAACAGAAAATGCTTGTCATTGCAGAAACTTAACATTGCAAGGTACTTTAAAAGAAAGATCATAGACTTTGAGCTAATTGACAGCTAAGTTATGGTCCAAAGATAGTATGTTTTTCTTTAACATTTAACAAAGATTTCACAGCTGCAATTGTGTTGAAAGCTAACATTAAATTCTTTAAAGTTCTAGTCAGCCTGTCAAGGGTTCAAAGTACTCACTAAAATGAAGTTTTAGCAACTGGGGTGCAGCTTCTCAGTTAATGTGTGTCCCATCTTTTTCTGTTGCCATTTGTGAGGCACAATGCTTTTGAAACCACTTTTATGCAGTTTGTTATAGAACTGAGGTACTTATATTAGTATTTTCTCTTCATATGTCAATTGTTTCCCTTTTCAGTCTTACACAGGAAGAAATGGTAATATAAGGAAGAAAATGAAATATCCTAGTTTAGGCTGTATTCTGCAAGTAAAATAAAACCTTGTAAATGGGTAATTGCAAGATAAAATCAGTTTTGTTTTACCCCCCCTTTTTTCAGTGTCAGCTTCAATACTGTAAGAGAACAATATATATGTATGCATATATATATATATCAGGCAGTTTTATGTCCTTAATCTTCAGGTTTTACTCCTCCAGGCTGTCATTACTCACTGATGGGCTGCTGCGTGCTGGACAAGTTGCATGATGTTCTGAGGTACTCATTTTGATAAGGCAAAATTAGTCTCATTTGCTCCATGCTTAGCAAATCTCTGGTATATTGGAAAAGCAGCATTTATTTCTTCAGAATTATTTTTCTGTGCCCTAGAATTGAGGATGCAGGATCCCAAGAGAGGATAATTCCCTTCAGAGCTAAGTTCATGTCAGCTTTCCCTTCAGAGAGGTGAATGAATTTTAACTGGGTGCACCTGGGACTGCCCCCAGCCCACCAGTGAGTCTCTTTGCTAACTTCCAGCTCAGGCAGGGTCAAGTCTCCACAGCTGTGGAGTTGCACTGGATCCTTTGAGAAAGTGTCAGTTGAGATTTCATAAATATAGCTTGAGAAAGAGTGCCTCCTTCTCCACATTTACAGGTTTATCAAAGCTCTGTCTGAAGTACTAATGTAAAACACGGCAGATACTGAAATGTAGAATGGGAAATAGTTACGTAACCTTTTATCTATTGAAGTTAGGCCACACACACACACACAAAAAAAAAACTTTAAAATCCAAGATGATCCTTTGTGTGTGTGTATGTGTTGTTCTATACATATCCAAAAAGAGTTGCCAAGAGAGTTATGAACATCAAATCCACTGTGCCACTTTCCCAGTCCCCTGGGTATCCTCTGCCCCATGGTATCATGTTGGGTTCATCAATCAAATTATTCCTTCTTAGAGATATCTGGACACATGCCAGTGAACCCAGAGTAACCAGAAGCTGTTTTTCCAATGCCTATTTTGTATTCCAGATTTGCAAACAGGTGGATTAATTATGGTTCTTAATCCTTCCCATGGTACTGTTAGATTTTAAGGGAAAGATACATTATTACTCTAAAATTTTTAGATTTGCCTTAGTTTATAAAAAAAGGAAGGGACTGGTTTTCTTTGAAAGCAATACTGTTGAATGTATGGTTCTGGTTATCCTCCAGAATTCCTGCAAAGTCTGTGATCATTTACAGGAATAAAGTTCGATCTCATCTCTTTGTCCTTCAGACAGTCTTGGGACCTCACATCACTCCTCTAATACATTAGTAACCTTCTCCACCCAGATCTCACTCACACATCAATAATTATCTGCCATCTAGAAATCCAGTACCCCGCAGGAGGCTTGTGTCACTTTTGAGAGCATGTCTGAGTGAGAAAGGAAGACAGAATCATGTCTGACTGTTTGCCAAGAAAGCAGAGGAAAGTGATATTGCTGGGTGCTTGGTGGAGTGAGGCTGGAGGGCATGGAACATCAGACGAGGTTAGCTACGGTGCCCTGAACTCAAGGTCAAACAGAAAGCAAGATCACAATTAGTTCTTCTGCCAAGTGTTTTTTTTAACACTTTCAGTTCATAATATTTTAAGAGAAAGATGTCATCAGATGCGAAAAACTGAGTCACAGAGCAATGTCAGGTACTAGAGTAAAATTTATCCACCAACATCCCTCTTATATGATGCCTTCCTCAATGACTAGCTGGAAAGGGCATTTTGGGGAAAATCACCATGCCTTGAAAGGTAGGGATGGCATCAATTAAGTAGGAATGCAATTCTGAGGTTCAGCCTAAAGAAGGCTGCAGAAATGCTCAAGCTTTATCAAGGATGTCTAATTAATATTTGTTGTTCTTGATGTTAATAATATCTATCTTGGCACTGGATGCTTATAATATCTCTGTCTAGCTTCATCTGATCTCTGTCTCTCATCAGATCTCTATTGAGACAGCCTTTGACAGAAACCCACTAAAGTTATTCCATAACATGAAAGTCTGCATCTCAGTGATACACATTTTTAATTGGTCAGGGCTTCTGTTTGTGCTGCATCAGACAGTTCCTTTACAGTCTTCTGTTCATCATTTACTAGCCTATCAGGAACTAATTATCATTTTTGTCTCATTTTTTGCCAGATTTTCTGCAATGTACTTTCATTAAGGATTCAAATAAATTTTGAGTGTTGATTGCATATACTGTCCAATTTTCAACTGATAAAAGTACACACAAATAGAGCATACAGAAAAGGAGTATCTGTTTACTAAGAGTACCAAGTAGCTTCATTCTTAGGTGATAACTTATTTATTTTCTCTTAATAAATGAACATAACATATACTTGCAGCATGTCATTAATTCAATGAAGAAGCTGTAACTACTGTTCCATTCAAAGCTATAATTTAAGTGAGGCTTTGCACTCAGTCTATATGAACACAGGAGACAGAGTACCCTAACAGCTTGCAATAATTGACCTGGTGGAGCCATTTTGGAATCAAATGAGAGTAATGAGAGTAATATACTTGATCCTGCAACCTTCCCTCCCACAGGCAATCTGATTTCAGTCTTAAAACTGCAATAGAGGCTATTAGCATGGCATCACCTGTGATTCATGGCAATATGAAGAATAGAAGCATTATATATTGCAAGTAACATTTTGGACTCCCAGCCATAGTACGTTGTTGGAATGAAGAGGAATCAAAACACAGTCTGAATTTGGTAGTTGAGATAATGAGGAGTGATCAACACAGTGCATGGGAGGATGGATGCCAACAGGTTTCCCTTTTGCAAGCTGGGAAATGTAAATGTCTTGCCAGTAAGTTGGGCTGTCTGAACAGGAATATTTTTAGTACTGCTTGAAAGGAGAAAATTCCTCACTGATTGACAGGTATTAATCCTTTCTTCCTACTTGCTGACTTGAGAGAAGTAGTTTAAAGTAAGGCCCCTGTTCCCAGAGGAGTCCAAGATGGTGATTTTGTTGTTTCATCTGTCTTCAACAAGAATTTTAGGAGTAGTAGGAGAAGCAAAGCTGGTGTCAGAGACACGAATAAGCACAGCATAGATCTGGTGGGGCACCTACAGAATGTGGTTCATTTGGTGACAGAATTAACTGCTTGGGCAGGGAAAAGGGAAGCTGTGAAGTAATGATTTGTCACACCACTAATACCCAGCCAGAGCAGGGCTCTCCTGACTCCTCTTGTCGTTCTCAGCTGAACTCAGCTGATGAAGGGGCACAGGGTGTTAGTGTCTGTGCATGCATGGGCATGTGCTGAGATTGAACGTGAAAATGAGACAGGAACTTCTATATGAAACTGTGTGTCATGGGCAAAAATAACAGAGTTTATGAACAAATGGATGAGTAAAAACATGCTTGTGGGCTGCTCCCTTCCTTGAAGAGCTCCCAAGAAATAAGTCATGTAGGGTAGACCACCCTCTGGCCTTCAGATTCCTCTTACTGGGGGCAAAGTGAATTGGGAAGGCATAGCAACATGTTAATAGCTGCTCAGGCCTTTTCTCTTCAGGGCCACCAGCAGTTGCCAGGAAGGGCAATAGTCTGATGAAGTAGCTGAACATCATAAGGAGCTCAAGTTACATAGACTCACAGCCATTCGCTCACTCTCCCCCAGTTCCTCAGTGGAACTGGGGAGAGAATCAGAAAAAAAGAAAAAGAAAAAGAAAAAGAAAAAAAGAAAAAGAAAAAGAAAAAGAAAAAGAAAAAGAAAAAGAAAAAGAAAAAGAAAAAGAAAAAGAAAAAGAAAAAGAAAAAGAAAAAGAAAAAGAAAAAGAAAAAGAAAAAGAAAAAGAAAAAGAAAAAGAAAAAGAAAAAGAAAAAGAAAAAGAAAAAGAAAAAGAAAAAGAAGAGAGGAGAGGAGACGAGAGGAGAGGAGACGAGACGAGAGGAAAGAAAAGAAAAAAGAAAAGAAAAGAAAAGAAAAGAAAAGAAAAGAAAAGAAAAGAAAAGAAAAGAAAAGAAAAGAAAAGAAAAGAAAAGAAAAGAAAAGAAAAGAAAAGAAAAGAAAAGAAAAGAAAAGAAAAGAAAAGAAAAGAAAAGAAAAGAAAAGAAAAGAAAAGAAAAGAAAAGAAAAGAAAAGAGAAAAGAAAAGAGAAGAAAAGAAAAGAGAAAAGAAAAGAGAAGAAAAGAGAAGAAAAGAGAAGAAAAGAGAAGAAAAGAGAAGAAAAGAGAAGAAAAGAGAAGAAAAGAGAAGAAAAGAGAAGAAAAGAAAAGAAAAGAAAAGAAAAGAAAAGAGAAGAAAAGAAAAGAAAAGAAAAGAAAAGAAAAGAAAAGAAAAGAAAAGAAAAGAAAAGAAAAGAAAAGAAAAGAAAAGAAAAGAAAAGAAAAGAAAAGAAAAGAAAAGAAAAGAAAAGAAAAGAAAAGAAAAGAAAAGAAAAGAAAAGAAAAGAAAAGAAGAGAAAAGAAAAGAAAAGAAGAGAAAAGAAAAGAAGAGAAAAGAGAAGAGAAAAGAGAAGAGAAGAGAAAAGAAAAGAAAAGAAGAGAAGAGAAAAGAAGAGAAAAGAAGAGAAAAGAAGAGAAGAGAAAAGAAGAGAAAAGAAGAGAAGAGAAGAGAAGAAGAGAAGAGAAGAGAAGAGAAGAGAAGAGAAGAGAAAAGAAAAGAAGAAAAGAAAAGAAAAGAAAAGAAAAGAAAAGAAAAGAAAAGAAAAGAAAAGAAAA